>NC_136521.1:70392477-70427477 GCF_053919585.1 Euprymna scolopes | reverse complement strand
GGAGGTTTTAGCTGGAGTCGGATTTCTAAGAGGAATCGGAGTGGAATATTTTATTCGACTCAAACTTCTTAAGTCCAATAATTTTTTTATTTTTATTTTTTTTACATGGTTTTCCTGTTTGGTTTTACCAGTTGCACAATTTAGCAGTTTTTGTATGGTTCTGCTTTTATTTTTGGACACATCATATTTTGTACAGTACTCCAAATGCTTCTACTTCATCAAGATATTTCTGTCCATCGGATCACCACAAATCCTGTCTGGACAGTTAATGTTTTGGTTGTGTCGTCACACAGGATCAATGAAAATTCTGTCTTTGAGTGAGATCACTGTGGATTTGGGTAGGATTGAAACCGCTATCTACAGACAATGGTCACCTGGAACCAACAACTATGAAGATGAGGATAGCAGTCCGCAAAATAAATAAATATACAAATTACTTATCTCAAGAGGATTTCTATAATAAAATAAGTTTACCCATCATGAAGATTTATATATTCCTAATAATTTTATAAATAAAATAAAACAAAAGTACAGCTTCATTTTTGTAATTAACGAGTGTCTAGCACAAATACAGACCACCACAAAATACGATTGTAAAACCGGTTTATGAAACATTAAATGTGCCATTGATTTCTGCTTAAAATTTTATTCAAGAAAAGTTGGGTACTTGCAGAGAATATTGAGGTTTCAAACTAACACATTTCAGGTGAAAATATTATTACATTATCAGGTGTCATGTCAAAAGTAGTATAAGCTACAAAAATTGATCCAGTAGAAAAATAATCTATATATATAAAAGGTAAAATGTGTGTTAGTGTGTGTGTGCATTTTTGTGTATGTCCAGCAAAAGCTTTTGGAGGGGGGGGGTTCAGGGCGATTACTCTTTCTTAGAACCTTTTATATGCTACCTAGATTATAATATCTACAATTTACGAAAGGGGGTGGTGTGTCTTATTTGGATGACTTTCACACGCTATTTTCACAGTATTTCTTAGTCTCTGCGTGTTTATTTGGCTTTTCCGTATATAAGCGAAACTGAACCTGTAGCAAAATGAGCCTCCCTGGCACTCGTGCCAGAAAGCAATGAAGTTTAATCAATGCGGCCAAAACCTGTCATATCAGACAATTGCTATTCATTTGGACACTCCCCTTTATATGGGGAGCTGGTTTTCCCCAACATCTTGGGGGGGAAACAAACAACATACGCAGAAACTGGCTTGCAGCCAAAGTTAAGTGTGTTTCATTCCCCTATGGCGTGATGTTTGACCTCATTAAATTTATACACCTGTCATTTAACTTTTTAATCGTTTGACTTTTTAATCGTTTAACTTCACTCATTCTCAGCTCTTTGCCCTTGTAGCATGGCGGTAAGTTATCAGGCTATTGACCTCAAGGGTTTGGGTTCGAGCCTACCTACCTACCAGAACTTTTTTTTCTTTTACACCTCCAAACACCCGGGCAACACCGGGTATTCCCTCTAGTTAAAAATACATAGAGCTTTTTTTTTTATTTATAGAGTTTTATTATGTTTTCAACTTAACCAGTGTTGAAAAGTTGAAAACATTTGATAAGTTGAACATCATTTGGAAGGACAAGGCAATCAAGCTCAGCTCAAAGATAAGACTCCTGCATTCCCTGGTCCCCTCAGGTTTTCCTGTATGCTTGCAAAACATGGACCCTTACAGCAGAATTAGAGAAGAGGATTCAGACCTCAGAAATGAGATGCTTCAGAAGACTGCTTGGCATCTCTTACAAAAACCACATAACCCATGAGGATTGGTTGGTTGGTTGTTTTTGTTTTACGGCATATCAACCCTTTTCGGGTTATTTAATGCCGAATCCAAAGATTTTAAAGAAAAATTTTTTTTAATAGAATATATTTGTTGTTTTCATGTCGGTTTCTATTCAACCTATAGTTGGGACCCTAACAGGTACTACCACTCCGGGTCAGAGTGGATCTGGGAGCAATAGTAATTAAAGGGTGACTCCACATTCCCCAAAGCCCACAAGCTGGGGCCTCACCACTGGATATAGTTTAAGGTCATATCCAGGACCCCCATTGAGGGACTTTTACCCTCTGCAGGGGGGCAGTCAGCGTATTCTAATGCCCCACCGACAGGGCCACCAATGAGGAAGTCAAAAACAGAATAAGGCAAGACATTGGTCCTTAGGAAGATCTTCTCATCGCAATCAGAAAGTGCAAACTAAAATGGTTCGGCCACGTAACAAGAGGAGAAAGGCTTGCCAAAAGAGTGCTCCAGAGAACAGTCAGAGGATGAAGAAAGAGAGGAAGACAGAAGAAATGGGAAGACAACATCACAGACTGGACAGGATTGAAGTTGAGCAAGGCAGTCAAACATGCGGAGGACAGAGAAGGATGAAAAGGACTGGTTGAGAGGTCATCTGTAGCACTCCAATACTGGGCAGGTGAAAGGAGATTATGTTTTAATGCTGGAGAGTTCGCAAGATCCAAGGGAAGTTACTGAATTGATCATTTTGACTAAATAATTACAATCTGCCATTTTTTAAGTACAAAATTTTAAAATATAATTGGGCTGATCTTTTGTTAAAAATACATGTACTGGATCATTTTTCATAATTTTTGGAATTTATACTAATTTCAACATAACACATAAATATGTAATAATGTTTTCAGCGGAAACTCATTGGTTTTAAAGTATTGCTATTTTACACAAGCACCAAAAGTTGCATCGTCTTAATATAGGGCTTTGTTTTAAATTATTACTCAGACAGAGAGACATCATAAATCGTAAGATTTAGTGTCTGATCCTGCTTGAGAACAATTGCCAACCCAACACTGCGTGCTGTGGATTTCTTTTTTTTCATCTTCATCTCTGGTTCTGGCCGTGTCATTGTCTCCCACACATTGCTGACACCCAAGAGGGTTTATTAGCTCACAAGTATAAAAAATAAAACAAAACAAAACAGAATCCGATACTTTCTATAAATATTAGTTGCACTCAGCGTACAAAAAGGAATTGTCCTTATTGCAATTCATTATTGAGATGAGTATTATTTATTCATTCATTTATTGCGGACTATTATCCTCATTTTTTAATTGTGGTTTCATGACGTTTCAATCAAGTATTCCTCTGGCTTTCATCCGGTGAAAACCGCGACGGGATAGAATAATTGCTGAGAATGCAGTTAGGAGATTCAAAATTCCTATCCCGTTGCGGTTACCACCTGATGAAGGCCAGAGGAATAGTTGGTCAAAAAGTCGTAAAACAACAACTAAAAGATGAGGATAATAGTCCGCAATAAGTAATTGTTCTTATATTCTAGTCACTAGACATTATAGAAACATCAATTACAGAAACATGTATACTTTATATACACTAGACATATACAGATAAAGATATATAGACTCGAAAAACAACATTTGTTTGATTTGACAACACAACATAAGGACCCGTGACATAGTGGATAAATTACTTGGTAAAATTCAGTTGTAAAAGTCACTCTTCTGGAGGTTGAAGGTTCAATCCTCCGACTGGGTGACACTAAAGATACAATTGTGACTTACTTAGCACTTCTGCCCAGTCATGGCTGATGGAACAAGAACATGCTTTCGCCCCACATGGATTAAATAATGTGTAGATTTCCGAGTTAACAGAAAGATTCCAAGTTTGACAAGATACAGCAGTTACATTGATCGAAACATTGTGAAAAGAATCCAAATTTATTCATGGTGTTTGGTTGATTTTTGCTTTATGGCATAAGACAACCTTTTTCAGGTTGTTTAATGCAGAATTCAGTAATTTTGGAAAAAAGGTTTTTATGCTTCAAGTTCTTTATATCTTCAAATATTTATTCATGAAGTTTGGTTTGGTTGTTTTGTTTTACAGCACATCAACCCTTTTTAGGTCCAATCATTTTGCCTGCTTTACAAATATTTTAATGGAATGTGCTCTGATGAACTCATTGCACATATCCTTGACAAACCCGCTGAGCAACAAAATCACACCCCTTCACTGCTGAGGTCCTGATCTTGTAACAAAACAATTGCATTTTTGTACCATTTTTCTCAACACATATAATCCTCAATATAATTTTAAAAGAAAAAATGTTTTGCCAACAACAGATATTGATTACCTGATTGAAACATTGATTACTGTAAACTGGTGGGTATTGATAAAGGTCTCTCTCTCTCGGGCAGTCCGTTGATTTCGACGATGACGCGGAGGCTGCTTAGTGTTCGTGTCGAAGGTGTGATGCGAGTCCGATCGGAGCTCTAAAACCCCGGCCGCAGATGTGACACTTGATGGCAGGAAATCCGGGTAGTGGCGTCCATAGTCGCGCTCTTTTTGCTTCCCAAGCAGCAATGCTTTGATCTCTAACGGCATCGGCTGCGTCTGATACCACACTTCTCCAAACTATCTGATCTTCAGCTTTTCTTCTCCAGTCGTTGAGTTGGTTTGTGTTTTTCAAATGTCTCTTGAACACATCTTTATAGCGCAGTTTCGATGCGCCTAAGGGTCGTGTACCTTCTTTGAGCTCACCAAAGAAAACTGTTTTTGGTAGTTTGTTGTCTCACATGCACGTGACATGCCCTGTCCATCTCAGTTGGTTTGTTACGATTATTTCTTCAGCACTGGGCAACACGTAAATTGCATGTTGCTTCACCATTGTTCAAACTTTAGGGTTTGAACTTCTGTTTCTTCAAACTCCTGGAATGCTCAGTGGGGAGAACCATAGATTGAAGCTCAGACTAGCACTGCACATGAAAATAACGATAGAAAAGAGACAGGCTTTCTGTGGGAAAGAGGTTGCAGGGAGGAGAAAAGGGCATCATCCACCAGGTTTCGAAACTCGTTCTGAGCTCTAACAAGGCAGAATAGAGTATTCCAAGCAGCACCTGCCCAGATGTAGCAATAGTACTCCATTTTAGGGCATATCTGGCGCTTATACAGGTACAGGATTGCATTGGGAGTGAGATAACTTCTGGAGTAATAGAATGATGCAAACATTTTCCCAGCAACATTGATAAAGGGGGCAACAAACAATGCGTTTCTCAGCCAGGAATAACCTCGGCCTTCAAAGCGAACAGAGTACTAATCATTTTTGAAACAATCCTGTTCCCAAGGAACAGCTGAAATGTGCAGTTCTAGGAGATCCACTTTCCAAGGCCTTGCCTCCCATCTTTCGGATGGAGTAAATTTATTGCTTACTACCTGAGCCCCCCCCCCCACAGGGGAATACCAACGGGGCTACTCAGAAAAGTTTTAATAAGAGTGCTCTTCCTTTACGGAGCGCTGACTTGACCCCCCTCCCCTCATCTTGTGTCATATCTTCCTGCAGTGGGGAGAAAGTAAATAACACCAACAATGTTAGTATAATATAAACGTATCAGCCCATTTATTTTCAGAAAACATTGAGATTATGTCAATTAATGTCTCCTCGCTTACATAATAGTCTTAACATATTTGCACTTTATGGACTGTGCTATATTTTATGGTTTTCAAGTTGAATTCAATTTTTACAGTATGTTTTGTTTATTAAATTGTTAAGTGAAAGTACAGAGCAGTTAACAAAGCCTCCTCCCCACCTCTCCATGTTAAGGCTTTCTAAATAATCTTTTGCAGTTTACTACCTATACCCATGCTGAAATGATAACGACTACGTAGGTTTTCAGGCCTGCTGAAAACAAATATTGCATTTAAATTTACCGTAAACATATAGTTTTCCGGAGACTAAGCAATTTGGTAATTTAATTCCATATGTTAACACTGGTGGCCATTTTTGTGGCAAATTTAAATGTGATAATTCGTTTTCAGAGGTTTGTATTATTATATACTAGCAGGGGTGCCCGGCGTTGCTCGGGTGTTTGGAGGTGTATGCTGTGCAAAAAAAGCAAAAAAACAAAAAAAAATGGTTCATTTTTTAAAACTTTGACCCCTATTATGACCCTTTAAAATTTATAGTTTCGGGCTCAAATCACTTTATTAAGTTAGATCCAGGTTCAAGGAACCTATATCTAAAATTTCAAGTGTCTAGACCCAAAATTGTCGGAGGAGTTTGGTAGAGTTCTTAAAGGTCAAATAGTTGAAATTTGACCCCTTAACAGCCAAATTTCTGGCTGACACCCGTCACATCGATTTTCCCAAATCTCTGTACCCGGTATTTCAAATTTCGAGTCTATAGACTAAAAATTGACAGAGTTATTGCGTAGGGAAATGTACACAGACAGACAGACACGTTCACTTTTATAGATATATAGATTGTATTACACAGTAAGTTTGGGAAAATGAGTTAAAAATAAAAAAACTACACAAAATACAGTTAGAAACTCGCTCAATATATGTTACCGTGACATAGGCTGACATATATTCGGTGGATTTATAACAGTATTTTGCATAGCTTTTATTTTTAACTCATTTTCCCAAACTTACTGTGTTCAACAGAGGGTCCGGTGCCATATTCAATTTTCCAATACATCGGTAAACATTGTTGTTCGAGCTGAATACACATGTTACATTAAATAAAAACAATAAAAAATTATCCATTTTGGGTAGAAAAGTAACTTATCTTGCCTTTGATAACATTTATTTGTTATATATTTGTTCTTTGACAACTTTTTCGAATCTTTGTGTATAGTAATACAAACCATTTTCGGCATACCCAGAAACCTGTAAAAGTTATTTTAAAAGTGATTGTTAAGGTGGAAAGTAAGTAAAAATTTATTAGAAAACCATGAAAAGTGGGTGTTAACTATTCTATACTTTAAACGGTACTTGTGCAGTTTACGGATTGCGCTGTATCTATATATCTATAATAAAAGTGAAAGTGTCTGTGTGTGTGTGTGTGTGTACATTTCCCTATGCAATAACTGTCAATTTTAAGTCTACAGACTCGAAATTTGATATACAGGTATTGAGATTTGGGAAAATCTTTGTAAACCGTTTTCGGCCAGAAAGAGGTCAAAGTTCAATGATTTGACCTTTGAAAACTATCAAACTCCTCCACCAATTTTGGGTCTAAACACTTGAAATTTTAGATATAGGTTCCTTGGACATGAATCTAACTTAATAACTCGATTTGAGCCTAAAACAATAAATGTTAAGGGGTCATAATAGGAGTCAAAGTTAAAAATTTTACCTCTGCGGTCTCTACCAAATTACCCAAATTTCTGGTTTAAACATTTGAAATTTTACATAAAGGGTGTTCAGAGATAGGGCAAGCTTTTTAATCGGTTTGGGTCGAAAATTTTTAGTTACCAATATATAAATGTATGTATGTATGTTTGCATGTCTGCGTAAAACTTTCGACAGAGGCGACGGATTTTCACAAAATCAATATCGTTTTGAAGCTCGGCCCTTCAGACAACAAATACCGAAAAATTTGGTTAAAAAAATTAATTTCTTCACCCTCAACTGGGCACTTTTCAACAGGGAGGAGGTCGCTTTTTTTGCCGATATTTTCGAAAGTCATCCCCTCTTTTCGATTGTCTAGCCTTAATTTAAACCTACGTCACTTCTGGTTTCCGGTGGTTGTAACAGCAAAGACATCAGGTTTTTTTCCTCCTTCGCGGTAAGGGTTCGAGCCTGCCTTCCTACTACCACTTTTTTTTTTTTGCTCAACACACACCTCCAAACACCCGGGCAACGCCGGGCTGAATTGCTAGTATATATATATATATATATATATATATATATATATATATATATATATATATATATATATATATAAAAGAAGAACTTTAATTTTTGCCCATTGCCACTCATGGCAAATTTTCTCTCCTCAAAATCTGAAAAGGTCTGGAACCTTACTTTTTCTTGCCTGATGATATCTAATATGATTGAAACGGTTTGCACACCGACGGTGTGTCAGAAATTTCGTGAAAAATAGTGAATAATTCCACCTCGTCTTTCCAAGCTTATAACTCCTCGAAAAATGTCATTCAAGCCCTAATTTGTTTTTCCAATTTAAGGAGCAAGGGTCAAGGTTTCATTAAAAAAAAAAAAAAAAAAAAAATCAACGTGTTTTTTTTAAAAAAGGTTTTAAACTTCAGACTTTACAGATAAATTTCTAAAAAACAATACTTTTTTTTTGTTTTAAATTTGAATATATTATTTATTGACCTTTTCTCTTCAATTTGTGATATATAAGACTTTGGTGAGTAAATTATTTACTTTTTAATAGACATTTCAAAATTGGAGGCGTGAATTATTCGCCCCCCTGTCTTTCCAAGCTTATAACTACTCGAAAAATGAAATTGAAGCCCTAATTTTTTTTTTTCAATTAAAAGGAGCAAGGACCAAGGTTTCATTAAAGAAAAAAAAAAAAGAAAAAAAAACAACGTGGTTTAAAAAAAAAGGTTTTAAACTTCGAACTTTACAGGTAAATTTCTAAAAAACACTACTTTTTTTTTTTAATTTGAATATATTATTTATTGATCTTTTCTCTTCAATTTGGTGAGTAAATTGATTATTTACTTTTTAATAGACTTGAAAATGGGGAGGCGTGAATTTAAAAAAAAATCGTTTGTCTAAAATATTATATTCGGTTTATTGGAAAGAGCATCAAATTTCACATTGACCCTGAAAATATCGTAAAAATAGAATCAATAGAAAAATTTTGATAGATTTTTAAAGTTTTAAAATTGAAAAATATTGAGTTCGTAAAATTCATTACTATTTAAAAAAAAAATATATATATATATATATATTTCTATTACTTTTAAAACAACTTTAATAGTTTATTTTGGAAGTATAATACATAAAAAAAAATAAACAACCCACTTTTAAAAGAGAAATTACGAGATTTTTATATTTTATTCGCAGTTTCGTGTTAGGGGTGTCAAAAATTCCTACAAAAATTCTGATACACCTCACCGTAGTAAGATACAACTGTATTCACATAAAAAAATTTTTTTAATATAACTTGCTCTCTTATGATTGAGCACTACCAACGACCCTTGTTGAAATTCAATTATTTTCAATTTTTGGATATCTTCCCACCGAAAAGAAATATATTATTTTTCAAGTTTAACGGTATCTTTTGTTTAAATTGTGATGTGAAAATACGTAATAATTACAAAACGCTCTTGTTATGTGAAAATACGTAATAATTACAAAACGCTCTCTCCTCCCTATGTTAAGAAACGGTTTTTTTTTTGGGGGGGGGGTTTACATAGACGGCACCACTTATCACGGTCGATAGGCCACTCAAGGATAAGGGTTAAAGAGTGTAGAGTAGTCAAAAGGACAATATAGTAATCGATAGTAATGGAAGTTCGGTAAATTTGTTAACTTAAGTGGAACGGCTCATCAGAAACTTGTTCACGTTGGACTTGAAGACAACCATATTATAGAAAGCTGGAAAGCAGGAAAACGGAAGACAATTCCACAGGCGTACAGTTCTAAGAAAGAAGCTTTGATCATGGAATCTATGTTTAGGTACAGACAAAGAGTGGGGAAAATTATTGATAATGTTTTCAGCTAGTCTAGTGTTTCTTGTGAAAGTTTGGCGAGAGGGGACCATAGATTGAAGCTCAGTTGAACATAATCTTATTATTTCAGCATGTTTCGTATTACTATTCTGCATAAGTGCCGCTATGTACTTACATAATACGCCGTTTCATCATACGAGTATACGGTTGGCCCAACCATCTGTTGGGTCGGGTCCCACCCTATAAATTGAAAACGTAAAAAATAAAATAATTATTTAAAAAAAAAGGGGGGGGGTAATATGGTTTTACTTGTACAAGTACACAAAATTCTGCATTAATTTCCCAGCAACTCTGTCTTCTTATTAATATATATCAATTTCTATTTATTAATGCGTTGCGTAATATTTGGATTCGTTGGTTGTTATTGACGTAAAAAAAAAAAAAAAAAGTTATGCATTTTCAATTTTCATCATCTATATATATTTATGGCCATTTTCCCTGGGTGTTACCATTGCAAACTCATAATAACGACATATAAAATAATAGCAAACAATTTTCTAAACAATTTTTAATATAATAATAATAATAACGCATAAAACACGATAAGTATGTGTTATGTAAAAGGGGTTTGTTTGTTTTTTTTTCTTGTTAAAGTTTTTGCCGAAGTCCGACATAAATAAATACTAAATCAAATAAATACATACGGACAAAAAATGATCGACCGACGTGTATACGCCTGACAAAGTCTCTGTTTTTCTCGAACGCTCTTAAAATTAAAATTGGAGTCCGAAATTTGGAGGAATGTTTCAAAGCAAACATTCTGAAAGCTACACGTGCCAAGCAAAACTTTCTAGTTTCTCTTCTCCCTGATGTTGTATTCGACTACAGACGCTCACGGCTCGACCAGTACAAAAACTTCGGCTTTCATTTAACATTTATTTCGGGGAAATAAAATTCCAAAAATGATAAATTTTAATTTATTTTTTATTTTTAATTTTTGCTTGGGAGTCACGAATTATCAAGGCTCGAAGGCCACTCGAGGATAAGGATTAATGACTAGAGAAATAAAACTAGAGAAATAAAACTAGAATCAGACAACCAGACCTTTATGTGCTAAATATGCAACATAATATTATAATATAATTGTATTTTCTCTATCGCTCTCCTTCAACCCAGGACTGTATCTTAATAAACAAAATCTCTGATAGCATAGATATAGCACTCTCCCTCGATACTAGTGCACAAATACATGTATTTGGTGATTTCAATGTCCACCACAGTAACTGGCTTGGATTCTCTTATTACACAGACATAACTGGTAGCATAACACATAGCTTCTCTATATCCCATTCCCTATCTCAGACGGTTACATTTCCGACACATTTCCCAGACCAGCAAGATCAACATGCCTCACTTCTAGATCTATTTCTGACAACAGTTCCCGATGATTGTACAACAAATGCCCACAGCCCACTCGGGAATGCTGATCACGCTGTGATAATGGTAGAAATCACCCTAAATTCTTGCCCTAAAACTGAAGACCCAAAACAACGAGGTATTACAAAAAGGCTGACTGGGAAGCTATCAGAGAACTCATCAGAGATGCCCCATGGCGAAATATCTTTTCTCTTCCAGCGGAACAGTGTGCAAATGAGACCACTGAATGGTTCAAAACTGCAATTGAAGCATATGTTCCCACATAGCAAGCCCCACTCTCCCCAATGGTTTACTTCTGCTTGTGCAGCTGCCATTTGTCAAAGGCAGCATGCGTTCCGCAGATTCAACCGGCATAAGTCCAGTTCAAACAGACAGAAGTAAATAGAAGCTAGAAGTAATTATAAATGAGTAATAGCGACAGATTACACTGAAACCACAAGAAAACGCATCGAAGCACAGAAATTAGGAACCCGTGATTTGTAGAAAATCTGCAACAGTGTAGTAAATAATGGGCAGTCAACGATTCCCCCACTATCAAACAATCATGAGGTTGCTTGCACGGCAACCAACAAGGCTAATCTGCTTGCCAGTCAGTTTGCCTCAAACTCCACACAGGACCCGGTACACCACTCCCTCCCCAACTTTCCTTTGCGGACAGACGCTACACTAGACGGTTTGAAAATCACCCCCTCTCAGGTACATGGTATCATAAAAAACCTAGACACCTCAAAAGCATGTGGACCCGATTTCATCCCGGCTGTGCTATTAAAAAAATGCTCTGCTGAAATTGCTCCAGTTCTCTCCAAACTTTACAATAAATGCCTTAACGAATCTTGCTTTCCTGATTGCTGGAAAATCGCTCCTGTGGTACCAGTCTTCAAGAATACTGGTGAAAGAACTGACCCACTAAATTATCGCCCCATTAGCCTCCTCCCGCTTTTCACCTAAATATTTGAGTCCTTAGTAAATCAAACCCCAGTTCAACACCTAACAGCTGCTAAACTCCTGACCGACAAACAATATGAATTTAGGCAAGCCTGTTCAACAGCAGATATCTTAACTGTAGTCTCTGAACGTAGATACTGTTTACTGGACAAAGCAGGGGAAGGTAGAGTGGTAGCCCTTGATATATCTAAGGCTTTTGACAGGGTATGGCACGATGGTCTTCTTCGGAAAATTAGATCATATGGTATCACTGGAAGAATACATAATGTAATTAAATCTTTCTATAATAAGAGAAAAATCCAAGTTGTCCTGGACGGTTGTACATCCAAACAATATGATATAAATGCAGGAGTGCCTCAGGGGTCTATCCTTGGGCCTTTATTATTCCTGACATTCATAAATGACCTCCCTGATAAAATTGTTTCGGAGATGGGTATATTTGCCGATGACACCACTCTCTATAACAGGCATGAGTGGAAAACAAATGAACACATATCTAAGGACATGGCAGAAACACTAGAGGAAGATCTCCAATCTGTAGTGGAATGGGGACAAAAATGGATGGTCACATTCAATGCTGCCAAGACTAAGCTTGTTTCCTTCAATAACTGCAAGAAACCTTCTCTATCACCAATAGCAATAGCCAAGAACACATTACCTGAAAGTACTTCTTTTAAACTCCTTGGCCTAACGTTTACAAGGAACATGAACTGGAATAGAAACATTGAGAGCATTGCCAAGGCTGCTGCAAAGAAGGTGGGCTCTCTCTACCGTGCTAGAAAGCTACTTATGCCTGAAAGTATCCTGTCACCATTCGCTCATGTATGGAGTACTGTTGTCACATTTGGGCTGGTGCATCTGCTGCTTGTCTCTCACTCCTGGACAGGGTTCAAAAGAGAGTTACCAACCTGATAGGTCCTGAACTGTCATCTAGGCTTCAGCCTCTGTCCCATCGACGAAATGTTGCATCCCTCTGCCTGTTCTACAAATACTTTAATGGTGAATGCTCTGACAAACTGCAAGCACTTGTACCTCCTCAACATGACTAACCCCGACAAACCTGACAAGCAACTAAGTCCCACCCCTTTACAGTAGAGATCCCTAGGTGTAAAAAAGCCTTTTACTCCAATAGTTTCTTCCCCAGAACTGCTAGTCTTTGGAACTCCTTTCTGGGATTCTGCTTTCCCAACTGTATTGATATGCAGAAGTTCAAGTGTAATGTGTGACCTTAAACTATATCCGATGGTGAGGCCCCAACTTGCGGGCTTTGGGGAGTGTGGAGCCACCCCTTAATTGCCATTGCTCCCAGGTCCACTCCGGGTCGGGGTGGTAGTACCTGTTAGGGTCCCAACTATGGGTTAAATAGAAACCGACTTGGAGAAAAACAAATATATTCTATTAAAAAAATATTTCTTCCGAATCACTGGATTCGGCATTAAATAACCTGAAAAGGGTTGATATGCCGTAAAACAAAAACAACCAACCAACCAATCAAGTGTAATGTGAACAAACATCTTGCTACTCAACTCCCTTCATAATGCCCCTGCAAATTATGTCCCCAATAGTAGCCCCCTACTTCAAAGTGGCACTGTGCCTTGTTTGAGATGAAAATTGATTTAAAAAAAAAAAAAAGAATGTAAGGTCATGGTTTGCCCATGCAATACACATGGAGTACTGTTACCACATCTGAGCTGGGTGGTGTATCTGCCACTAGTCTCTCGCTCCTAGACAGTTCAAAAAAGAGTCCCCAACCTAATAGGTCCTGAACTAACTATCAACTAAACCTCTGTCCTACCACCGAAATGTGGCATCATTGTGCCTGTTTTACAAGTATTTCAATGGCAAGTACTCTGACGAATTCCAAGCGCTAATACTCCCTCAACGACACTACCCTTGACAAACCCGACAGGCAGCAAAATCCCACCCCTACACTGTAGATATCCCTAGATCCCATAAAGCCTTCTACTTGAATAGCTTTTTCCCTCGGACTGCTGCACTTTGGAATTCCATCCCGGGTCCCTGCTTCCCTAACGGTACTGACATGCAGAAATTAAAGTGTAATGTGAACAGACATCTTGCAGCCCAACTCCATAAATAGTGTAGCGACTGCTACATATGGCCGGAATAAATGCCTGGCAGGAAAATTTTACAGGGATCACCGCTTTGAAACACCCACGCATATGAAAAATACGTAAGAACATGACGATGTGATGTGAGCACTGCAGACATAAAACAAAAGGAAGCATGTTACACTCTCTTGCGTATAAATACAGTATGTTACACTCTCTTGCGTATAAACACAGTATGTTACACTCTCTTGCGTATAAATACAGTATGTTACACTCTCTTGCGTATAAATACAGTATGTTACACTCTCTTGCGTATAAACACAGTATGTTACACTCTCTTGCGTATAAATACAGTATGTTACACTCTCTTGCGTATAAATACAGTATGTTACACTCTCTTGCATATAAATACAGTATGTTACACTCTCTTGCATATAAATACAGTATGTTACACTCTCTTGCATATAAATACAGTATGTTATACTCTCTGCGTATAAATACAGTATGTTACACTCTCTTGCATATAAATACAGTATGTTATACTCTCTTGCGTATAAATACAGTATGTTACACTCTCTTGCGTATAAACACAGTATGTTACACTCTCTTGCGTATAAATACAGTATGTTACACTCTCTTGCGTATAAATACAGTATGTTACACTCTCTTGCGTATAAACACAGTATGTTACACTCTCTTGCATATAAATACAGTATGTTACACTCTCTTGCGTATAAATACAGTATGTTACACTCTCTTGCATATAAATACAGTATGTTACACTCTCTTGCATATAAATACAGTATGTTACACTCTCTTGCGTATAAATACAGTAAACAAGCTGGAATGTGTGAGAAGGCTTGTATATAAAGATTTACCTGCTAAAATCAAATCAGTTTTCCCTTTAAATTCTCAACAACAACATGTGCTCAAGGAAACTCCGTCTATTTAGACGTAAGACAGCATTACCGAGAATGCCACAGAATAACCAGTTTTCTCTTCAATACCTAGCATGGAAAGTTACCACATTGAGCAAGGACTTAAATTTTTATCTTATTTAATTGGAATTCATTATTGAGATGAGTATTATTTATTAATTTTCATTTATTGCAGACTATTATTTTCATCTTTTCAGTTGTTGTTTCACAATGTTTCGGCCAACTATTCTTCTGGCCTTCATGAGGTGGTAACCGTTACGGGATAGGAACTCTGAATCTTCTAACTGCATTCTCAGCAATTACTGCTATTCATAGTTGTTGTCGTCTCAAAATTAAAATAAAAAAATTTTTTTAAAATTTTTAATTAAAAAAAACAATTAAAATTGATTTAAATTTTCCTTTAAACAATTTTATTTCAAACTACTGTTATAATGATATAAACAAACTCTCACACACACACACACAGACAGACACACACACACACACACACACACACACACACACACACACACACATAAGAACTTGAATTCCTACTAGACACTATCCTCGAGTGTCTAAGGTCTCTCTGTACAGGGGTTTGTCAGAACAACCTGGCATGAGGATAATTTTTCCATAGAAGTAAACCCTGACCAAATATTCAAAATCACATAGTATTCGCTGCCCAAATAAGATCTCTTCACTATGGCTAACCCACATTAACTTTTCCGAGGAATGGTGCACCTTCTCCAAGTGATGTTACCTCAAGTAATAGCACGAGGCTGGATACTCCACCAGACTAGATAAATTCTTGTCCTGGAATCTAGTAAGACCAAGAGACCAAAATGAAAGATATACTACAACATATGAAAATGGTTAATTGTGGAGAGGAAAATTATGTTTTCAATTTCTTTACTAACTCAGTTTTTGAGAGATAAAGAACTTAAATGTAGCATTCGACTATCTATGTATCTCATATAGAGTTCAAGTGTTAGCCCCAGGTTGTGGGCCTCTTGACTTCTGAGAACTTCTACTGAAGTAAAATAAAACAAAAAAATGCATCCATTTATATGAATTATAGACTGTCCTTCTCAAAAATAGCCACCTGAACCTTGAGGCCATATGTTGCACTCTCATCATAAAAAGTCAGTAATTTCAAGCCTCGTGCTATTCTCACAAAGTCCTCACTTCATTAATCCTTCATTGTGAACATTCAACACAAGAAAACACTTATATTGAAACAATTAAAACTAACATTCCTAACACATAAACAAACATTGTTTATTTCATGTTAATAATGCGATTTGATTTCGTGTTCTTTGTCGTGTGTCGTTATTTTCCGGATTTCATTTTTATTTCTTTATGTAAGGATGTGGATTGGTGAAACCTTTAACTTAATCAGTGATCCTATTAAATTTACCTTTAATGGTCCTGCGGATACACTCCTACTTTTGACTTCGATAAAATTTGTGACACACACAACCTGGGTCCTATAAATTGATAAATCCCGATTGTAACTTTGTGACCTCCCAATCCTCACATCTTACAAGTGGTGACTCTACCATGAATTTAAAAACATATTCTACAATAGTATTCCTGCAAATCTAGTCTCAAATAGTAGCCCCTTATAGGTAAGTGGCCCTGAGCCTTGTTTGGGGGGGGGGGTGAAATGACAATAAAAAATTTTAAAAAAAGGTGGTGTGTAGTCATCATTAATGGTGTAAATTAGGTAAAACTTGATTATTTATGGTGACGGCTCTACAAGAACTTGTTTACATTGGCTTTAAAGGCTACCATGTTGTAGTTGAAGAGAAAGCAGGCCAGTGGAACAGTGTTTCACAGGCAGGCAGTTTTGAGAAAGAAGCTTTGCTAAAAATTAAATCTAAATTTTAAAGATATCTTGGTGCTTGTTAATTTTATTTTTATTTCGGACTACTAGTCTCATCTTTATTAGTTGTTGTTTTTTTTTTCTTTTTTTAAAAAAAACAAAACAAAAAAAACAACAACAACTAATAAAAAAAACAAAAAAAACAACAACTAATAAAGATGAGACTAGTAGTCCGAAATAAAAATAAAATTAACATAAAAATGCTCATCTCAAAATAAAAAAAAACAACAACAACTAATAAAAAAAAAAACAACAACTAATAAAGATGAGACTAGTAGTCCGAAATAAAAATAAAATTAACATAAAAATGCTCATCTCAAAATAAAAAAATAAAAAATTCCAATTAAGGAATAATATATATATATCTTGGTGCTTCTTCGTTATTAAAGTCGAATCGAAAATCAAAATATCTAATTTCATTAAAAACCAATGGTATCTAGTGAATTGTCATGCCGAAATTAGTAACACATCCGAGAATTACGAAAAACGATAAAATATAAAATTAATTATTAATGGAAATAATTTTTTTTTAATTGCAAGCTATGCATAAATAAACAACATGAATCAGAGGAATGTCTTGTTACAATTAATGGTGGATATCATTGAATTATACAATCGTCAAAGTACATGGTTTATGTAATAATGCAGTAATAATGCAGTAATAATGCAGTAATAATGCAACTAATTGTGACTTGACAATTAAGTAGATTCACATTTCTTTTAGTTGAAATTGATATAAAATGTAAGTAGACACTATTGTTTTTATGAAAATTTATTTTTCGACTTTCTTTTCTTTTTATATATATATATATATATATATATAATTTAAAGGAGATTAGACTAATAGTCTAAAGAGCTAAGTGTATTTTAATGTAACAGTGAAATTACTAGTTTAATTAAAATACAGGAAATGCTCGTTGTAATTTAGATATATAATAAGCTCGATAGTTAAATGTACTAGAGCTAATTCAATATTAAGTAATGTGATTTACAATTTAAAATTAAAAAAAAAATTTTTAAATTTAAAAATCAAATTTTAATTAAATTAAAAATCAGTTTCATAAGAAGGAACAACAACAAAGTCAATTATCTGTACGATCGTTTCGGAAATCCGTGCTTTTTATTTGTGGTATACATGAAGTTATGTAGAACAATTATATATAGTTTTTTTGTTAAGCACAGTCTCCTCATCAGCAAATTTAGGAGGATTTTTATTGAATTTGCTAGGTTTATTTATGGTGTCTTTTAAATTCAATAAAAATCCTCCTAAATTTACTGATGAGGAGACCGTGCTTAACAAAAAAACTATATATAATTGTTCTACATAACTTCATGTATACCACAAATAAAAAGCACGGATTTCCGAAACGATCGTACAGATAATTGACTTTGTTGTTGTTCCTTCTTATGAAACTGATTTTTAATTTAATTAAAATTTGATTTTTAAATTTAAAAAATTTTTTTTAAATTTTAAATTGTAAATCACATTACTTAATATATATATATATATATATATATATATATATATATATATATATATATATATATATATATATATATATATATATATATATACTCGGGTTTTTTTATATTCAAAAGTAATGGACTAATGAATTCAACGAGGTTGTTAGATAGTGCTCAATAAAAAGAGCTGATAATACTTGTTTATTGTTATATAAACATGCTCACATCCCGCTGCTACAAATAGCCACTTGTTTCAATCAAACAACAGATATCATCAGGCAGCGATTTGACTATTCAAAAGTTCAATGAATAATCTTATTCATTCAATTCATTCTTATTCATTGAACTTTTGAATAGTCAAGTCGCTGCCTGATGATATCTGTTGTTTGATTGAAACAAGTGGCTATTTGTAGCAGCGGGGTGTGAGCATGTTTATATAACAATAAACAAATATATATATATATATATATATATATATATATATATATATATATAGATATAGATATAAGCAGGAATATTTATTAATTGCCTTTTTTATTTTTGTCGTTTGTCCAGAATTACCTCTATGTTATATTTATTGGACGGATTTCTATCATTATTTTGTTTTATTTTCGAGGTGTTATTGATTATCGAGACTACAAAGCTGACAATCTCATGTCTGCCATCTTTTTGTCATTTTAACTTAAGCGCTCGACAAACTTATCCAGGTAGGTAGAAGAGTAACTTATTTTGCCTTTGGTAACATTTATTTGTTCTTGACCACTTTTCTGGTTTGTTGTCTCTAGTAAAAAATGCTCTTAAAAACAAAATTTTTTAAAAATCTGTATGATGTATGTACTCATGACGGAAGTGACCAAATGTTACATTTTATTAAAGATTAAATCATCAATATACTTTTCGTGATTATCTATGACTTCCTTCCATCTAATAACAAACTTATTAATTCCATCACTGTAAAATCCTTTTGGCTTTGATTCAAAGAACTCACAAATGTCAGTTTTAACATCTTTCTGCGTTACAAACGCTGTTCCTTCCACATGATTTTGTAAGCTACAAAACAAATGGTAGTCTCAAGGAGCAAGGTCAGGAGAATAGGGTGGATAAGGAATTTTCTTCTAACCAAGTTCTTTGATCTTTTGTGAGGTGATTCTTGCTGTGTGGGGTTGTGCATCACCCTTTTTGATTCACTAGAGCAGGGTTTTTCCCTCAAAGCTTGGTTCAAACACTCTAATTGCTGACAGTAGATCTGAACATTAATTGTTGCATTAGGTGGTAACAATTCAAAGTGGATTATTCCTTGGTAATTCCACCATATTGAAAGAAGAACCTTATTCCCATGAAGTTCTCTTTTCAGATGTGGCTGAGGTCTTTCCTCTTTACCAAGCTATTGTCTTCAACGTTTAACATTTCAATAAAAAAAACATTTTTCGTCACAAGTCACAAGTCTATCCAAAAAAGGTAAAACAAGTTGATGAGAATGGAGAGAAGAGCAGATGTCGACATTGGATTTAAGATTGTTTTCAGACAATTCATGAGGCATCCATTTTCTAAGTTTAGGAGCTTCTCCAAGTTGTTGAAGATGACGATGAACAGTTGTATGGTTTGAACTCAGTTTATTGCCAATTCCTCAACTGATAAAGCAAAATTTTCTTTAAGAGCTGCATCAAAAACTTATCATCAAACTCAACTGGACGTCTGGTTCGATCTTCATCTTCAAGAGTGAAATCTCCACTTCTGAATTTCGTAAACCATCTTCGTCAAGTTCTTTCATTCACACATTCCTTTCCATAAACTGAGTGAATATTTCAAGCCGAATTTGGCTGCTGAGTTTCCTTTCTTGAACTCATAAAACATTATATGCCTCAAATAATTCTTAGGCACTTCCATGTTAGTAGGGTTGTAATCAAGCAAATCTAAATTTTATCGTTCTATAAAATTGTAATCAGTTAAAATGTATCTAAACATAAAAATGTAAAAAATTACACAATATAGTTTTTAAGTTTCGTTCAACTTAAAAACAAAGGTAAAAATTCGGACAGAACAGGATGAGCTGATATATACTCAATGAAGTTTTGATCTACAGATTTGAAATTTGGTATATAGGATATATACCAGGCACCCAGGCTAGTCTATAATATAAATCTCACCTGTCTGTTTAAATGTATGTATGTATGTATGTATGTATGTATGTCTCGCAAAAACTTTAGACAGAGGCAACAGATCTTAACAAGATCGATGTCATTTTGATACTCGATGTCTCGGACGACAAATATTGAAAAATCAGCTAAAAACATTAATTCCTTCACCCTAAACTCGACTGTTTTGTACAAGAAGTGGTCGCTTTTTTTTTCGCTAACATTTTAACAAGTCATCATCACTGTTGGATTGATTTGGTTAATTTCAACATTTTTGACTTCCGGTCACGTCATGGAGACATCGGCTAAGATGTCAAATTTTCTTTCACTTTTTTTTCAGTCTTCACGTCACGGGTTCAAGCCTGCCTGCGTACTACCACTTTTTTTTTAACATCTCTCTTCACCCTGGCTGCCTACTGTTGTTTTGATTCTCTCCCCCACGCTACTACCATTTTTTTT
The DNA here is from genome assembly GCF_053919585.1 of Euprymna scolopes. Lineage (NCBI taxonomy): Eukaryota > Metazoa > Mollusca > Cephalopoda > Sepiida > Sepiolidae > Euprymna > Euprymna scolopes. The sequence goes on along the minus strand of NC_136521.1, from coordinate 70,406,754 downwards.
TAACACCTCTCTTCACCCTAGCTGCCTACTATTGTTTTGATTCCCTCCCCCACGCTACTACCATTTTTTTTTTAATACCTCTTTCCATATTAACAGGTTCGAACCTACCTGCCTACTACCACTTTATTTTTTTTTTTGCTCAACACACACCTACAAACACCCGAGCAACGCTGAGCACTTAGGCTCTTCTATTATATAAAAGGCAAAATGTTTGTGTATGTGTGTGTGTGTGTTACATATGGTCTGGTTGGTGATCGTCTAGCGATTAAATGAACAGTTAATTCATTTATCAATGAATACGAAACACTTTGTTTATAAAAGCAGACAGTTTATTTTACGATATATTTAATATACACATTTTAACACAATGACGGTGGTGGGGGTTAGTGGTAGGGGTGGTCGCGAACTCTGACAATTCGTCCCTCAGCTGTCCGTCTCTCTGACTGTCTGCTCTGCTTTGTTTATCTTTTCTCTTTTATTGGAGTATCTTCGCCCTCTTAACCCAATTCTTTGCTAGCTCATTATTAACACTTTTCACTGATTTTCGGTTTGACCCATAACCGATTGACATCATGGATCCAGGTCATCACAAGCCCGGGGATTCCATTGTTTATTTTCGTTTGCTTGGACATTAGTTCACTTGCCCTCTGCTTACATTCCCAGGGATTTCATTGTTTATTTTCGTTTGCCTGGTCTGACTCATAAATGATTTGACGTCATGGATCCAGGTCATCACAAGCCCAGGGATTCCATTGTATATTTTCATTTGCTTGGACATTAGTTCGCTTCCCCTCTGATCTGATCACGCTTTTTTGATTGCCACTAACTCCGCCGTTACTGGTTGTATGTTAGCGAATTGACGACTCGCATCAATCCCGAACATCCTAGCCCAATTACTGTATCCAATGTTGTTGACAATGTGAGGCTGCCATGGGACAGGGAAAGACAAATGGTCTACATTACGATCTTGGCCGTGGCGAGAATAGTTATTTGGACATCACGTCTGCAAGGTGGCCGGGGCTGTTGTTTTTTTCTGATCAGGATCTGATCACTTTTTTTTAAACACCAACTACGGGTGAAGATCCGATGTGATAGAAGAAGGTTGCATCATGCAGCATTTGACAGAAGATGGATACATGTAGCAAGTCTGTATGTACGAAAAGGAGCCAAAGTGTGGGACACGCAGTTCCGTCAACTGTAATCAATTTTTAGCCTCTTAGCTAGCTGAGTGAGTGCTCCATCCCTCTTCAATTAGGAAGCTTCCAAGATCCCCACTCCCTCCTATCTGCAATTTTTCTTTTCACCCCTTACTGTAAATTTCACCCATCTTGGAGAAAAAGAAATCAATCACTAACACCTTCCCCTCACCCAAGAATTCTTAATTTCGTCTCATCTAGAGGGCACCCTCACTTAGAGACTGTTCCGCTGGATCTCAGGTTTCTTTACAAACCAGAGCAGAACGGGCAGTCTATCAACTAGACAGAGTTGGGAGGGTCCCACTAATCACTTTTTTTTCCGCCACCCTCAACACAAATGAACCATTGTACCATTATTGTTATCTTTTTTGTTTCTACACGTAAATAAAAAATGTTTTAAACAACTGAGCTCTACGTAGGACGTCCCCCAGGATGAAAGGGTGAATGCGGTATTATGGTGAAAGAAGATACTATCTAAGAGTAACTTTTGTTTAGTTCTGGAGTGACAAGGATGACCAACGACCCCATTTTCCACTCCTTTGAGTTGGCCGTGTGCCTAAGTTTTTTGTTCAGTTTGAACTTACATTGTGATTTTAGTCTGAATAAAGGATTTAACATTGTGATTTTAGCCTGAATAAAAGATTTAACATTGTGATTTTAGCCGAATAAAAGATCTAACATTGTGATTTTAGCCTGAATAAAAGATTTAACATTGTGATTTTAGCCTGAATAAAAGATCTAACATTGTGATTTTAGCCTGAATAAAAGATCTAACATTGTGATTTTAGCCTGAATAAAAGATTTAACATTGTGATTTTAGCCTGAATAAAAGATCTAACATTGTGATTTTAGCCTGAATAAAAGATCTAACATTGTGATTTTAGCCTGAATAAAAGATCTAACATTGTGATTTTAGCCTGAATAAAAGATTTAACATTGTGATTTTAGCCTGAATAAAAGATCTAACATTGTGATTTTAGCCTGAATAAAAGATCTAACATTGTGATTTTAGCCTGAATAAAAGATTTAACATTGTGATTTTAGCCTGAATAAAAGATTTAACATTGTGATTTTAGTCTGAATAAAAGATTTAACATCTCAAGGCTACCTCTTTCCACATTAATTATGCAAATCAGAAACTATTCTTATGCGATCCACAAACTACTACCATGCAACTACTACTGCCTATTTACTCCCTGAGACTACCCTTTTTCAACTGACGGACCCCAGTTCACTATTGCATTTTCCTGTGCCTCCTACAGCCTTCCAGCAACCCTCATCACCTCTTGCAGCTTTACACTGCCTACCACAGCTTCCTGCAGCCTTCCAGCGCCTGCCACACTTTCCTACAGCCTTCCCAGCATTCCAGTGCTGATTGATGTCAGGCTACACACTCTAGAACCTGTCAACATTTGGCCCGCTGATGCCAAACTTCCAGTGCCTACTGACGTTAGGTTGATCCTGGTTTACTTGGACTGACCACAATCTCCAGTCTTTTTTAAATTGACTATTTTTCATTTCTTTCTTCCCCCCCCCTCCAAAAAAAAAAATCAAAGACGATTCGTTGTCTTCAACCTTACTTCAGTTTTTTGTAATTCTTTCTTTTGCTATTGCTGTTTCTCTTTTTGCTTCTGTCTAATATTTTAGTTGTACGGTCGATTGGTTTAATCTCCGCCCCCCCCCCACTCACTGCAACAAGACAATACTATAGGATTATCAGACAATTGTGGTACATGTATACGTATTTGTTTATTAGTCACATGTGTACTCATCGCAGTTTCTCTTTCTGTTATTTTCAGATCTTGATCATTGTTTAATCAACGAATAAAGATTGACAAATAGAGCAGACTCTTATTTAAATACCAACGTTGTGGTCGTTCGTTTAGTATTTTTTAAATTTTATTTGGATACTTGGACACACAAACAACTGCCCTTTGTATAATAAATGATAAAGTCAGGGGGTATATTTTAGAATATTAAACGGGGGGGGGGGAGGTTTCTGCAATGTTAAAATTTTGAAAATAACAAATATATATCAGGTTAGTTTCGTATTTTCGTCTCGCTCTAATTAAAACGTCTCACATTTTTAAAAAAAAATTCTTCTTGTTGTATCATATTTAACGATCAGCAAAATAATCTGTCCTATTTAAAAAAAAAAAAAATTATTTCGCACAAGGATGTATTATTGTATTACATTCTATTAACTTAAACTAACTTATTAATAATCATGACAATTGCAATAGTTTTTTAATGAATAGAAACCGATTTGAAAAATAGTTCATTAATTTTTCAAACATACAAGCAAACATATGTATAAGTATTTTATTTTTTTTTATATATAAGTTAAAGATTTTATTTATTTATTTATTTTGCCACTGATTAATACGAAACAACGGCCGTTAATAAAACGGCTGCGCGGTGGTTCCACCAAGGTGAGCGAGTCAAACTGTTGGGTGAGGTCGTAACAAAATACTTTTTTTTGTTTATTGTCATTCAAATGTCTCCTGGCAACTTTATCTCTCCTCTGTGTAAATTAGAATAGTATTCAAGCGAAACGTCGTCCATACCGAGGATCGTCTAAGCCATTGTTTGTTTTCCTTTCTTTCGTGTTTCTCGGAGACCGGCGGTTTATTTATTTAAACCAAACGTCGAATGTTTTTATCACTGGAGTGAAATGTAAAAAAAACGTGGACAACTTAAAAGGAAATTATACTTTTGATATACATGCATTAAATACATGTGGATTGAAAAAAGAGAAAAATTAAAGCGAAGAAAGAGAAAGAAAAAAAAACTACTCTAATAATGTTTTACTAAATGAGATTTTTGTTGTTGTCGGTCATAAATAAACGCAAAATTCCTTTAAATATTATCCGAATTTAAAAGTTGCTACATTAAAAAATAATTAAAATAAAAAATCACCATGAGGAAGCTTAGCCGCGCTTTGCTGTCACGTCTTGGACCGAAACCTTTAGCCGAAAAAAGGCGTATTTTCAGAGGAGTGCCCGAATATCGCGGAGCCCACAAATTGCTACTCCGCTCCGGTATCCTACCGGCCACCAACGGCAGTTACAACAAAAGATTCCTAAGACACCCGACGCGACCCGTCTTTAGTGGACCCGATAGCGTAGAAAACCCTCGTCTGGCCCCTCTTCAGGTCACATCAATCTTGCGCGTGAACGAACTCAGTGTCGACATCAACGAAGGGGCCGTGAAATATTTCGAATCAAACCAACTTCAATCAAACAATCCCATCGAGGACCGTCGTTCGAACGTGAAATTCGTGGGCAGCCCTAGGTTTCTGTTTGGGGTATTCGACGGACACGCCGGATGCGCCTGTGCGCAAGCTATAAGCGAAAGACTCTTTTATTACATCGCACTTATGATCTCGCCCCTTCACACGATCGAAACAATCGTCCATATGCTTCGAGAGCGAAACATTGACATCCATTCTACAGGTATCCTTAACTGGTACAGGGGTCAACACGACTATGTCAACACTGAACTCTCCCCCATGTACAGTAAGAGTTTGGTTAAACTCGCCCACGAGATTCTGGCTGTTTATATCGAAGACTATACAGTCGAAGAAAACCTATTAAGCGCCTTTTCGCGACTGGATCAGGATATTGTACAAGAAGCTCTACCTGACTATTCCGCGTCGTTTAGTAATAATTCTGAGGCTATGCAGATCGCCTTCTCGGGGTCCTGTGCGTGCGTCGCCTTTGTCGACGGTATTAATCTGTACGTGTCTAACACCGGTGACTGTCGGGCTGTTTTGGGAGTTAATGTTGGAGACGACCAGTGGGAAGCTAAGGAGATGTCCAACGATCACAACGCGGATAATATACACGAAATAAAGCGGATAGCCAGCTCTCATCCAAACGAGGGCACACATTTAATTCGGAATGGTCGGCTACTCGGAGATCTCGCCCCGTTGAGGGCCTTCGGCGACGTACGTTACAAGTGGCCAGCCTCGGATCTCAAACACGTGCTAAAAACAATGGCGTATTCGACTCCCTACGGAAACAACTTGATCCCAGCCCACTACCACACGCCACCTTATCTAACCGCTGAACCGGAGGTGATGCACCGAAGACTCACCCCCAAAGATAAGTTTCTTGTCCTGGCCACAGACGGACTCTGGGAAATGGTTTCACCAGAGAAGGTGGTCAAGCTCATAGCTGGACACATGGAAGGGAAGCAAGTTCATGTTAATTTTCGCCTGCCTTACTCGGACATTACCCTATCCGAGATAAACCAGATCCTTTTGAGGAGGAAGTCTAGCTTGGCAAACAAGGCCGAGGATTCTAACGCTGCTACTCATCTGATTCGGAACGCCCTGGGGCCCGAACACGGACGGGTGTCGGCCATGTTAACCCTGCCAATACACATCTCTCGTCTGTACAGAGATGACATTACAGTCACTGTGATATATTTTGATAGCGATTATATACGTGACCACTTCCAACAGTCCTCGTCGGAATATGATTATTAAATAAAAACTCTTAAAATATAATGGTATAAATTATTTTATCCCGAACCAAGGATATCTTGATTTGGTAAGACGTGTGCACTGTTTTACTTTTCATATATATATTGCTCCTCTTAACAATGTTGAGCCTTTTCTATTTTGATAAGTTTTACTTTGTTAAAGATATACTAGATATAAAAGTTCGAGACGGCATTTCCGGGGAGACAGATATAAAGCGGAGGCTGAAGAGTCCTACATGGGCGACGACCAGATTGTTTTGGATTTGAAACTGACAGTACCGATGTTGTTCGGATTTTCTGTAACACACGTGTATGGTAAACGTTACTAATTAGTTCGTTCTTCTGCGTTTTATAGACTGCTATTTTTTATTTTATTTATTATTTTTTTTGGGGGGGGGGGCATTCATGCAGAAAGTGATCCGTGCTGAAATAATAACGTTATTATTTAAAAAGCCATTCTTAACATGGGGAGTAGGGAGGGTGTTTTGTACCTATTCTGTACTTTAACCTTACAATTGAATAATAATAATAAAAAAAAAAACATAATAAAACTTTAATTAAACGTGGAAATACGATTTTAAAAAATAGCCGGATCACTCTTTGCATTAGCACCTTTTTTTTTTTTTTTTTTTTTTTTTTTTTAGATAGGATTTTTCAAGATTGATATTTTTTTATGAAATTGTCAAGTGAAAATGCAGAGCCCCCCCCTCCCGTGTGGGTTTAACGTTTTTATTTCAGTCTGGTTTGTAAACTACAAAAGTAACAATTATTTAAAAGGAAATATTGTTGGAAAATTTAATCTAAAACAATTAATTTTAGTTTACCTCCTCATTTGTGACCTATTTGAGTTTTTTTTTAAAAAAATTTAATCGAAGTTTGGTAAATTCTAACTTGGTTTCCACCTGAACAATTTCCCTTTAAAATTACGACTTTTACAGGTTTTTGGGCTGAAAACGAATATCACATTTCAATTTTCCGCAGATAAGTAATTTTCCGGATATTAAGCAATGTAATTACTTACAAGTGGTGGCCATTATTGTACGCGCAAGCGCTCGCATATTTTTGCAGTCATCTTGTGTACTCACTTGTTTACGCTTTCCTTGCTGAAACAAAATCGCTACTTTACTCGAATCGATAGTTAAGTTAATGTAAAAGACTAATAATTTGGTACAAGTCCAGAATTTAACCTAATTCAAAACAAAAATACGAAAAAAATCTTTGGTTTCACAGAACGAACATGTCATGTTCAAAAAAATTACATAAATTGATCAAATAGATTTTTTGTATTTTTTTTAAAACTAAGAATATCGACCATAATGAATAAAGGCAGACAACTCAATTCGAACTACCGATATCAAAACCAACGTACGACATACGTACGATTAACTATTATTAACATTGTTTAAAATCGTAAAAATAAAATTATATATATATTACTTGATCAATTTACGTCATTTTTTGAATATGACATCCGAGACGGGTGCGTATATCTTAGGTACAGGCAAAATGAGTGCTGATGCTCAAAATGTATAAACATTTTGGTAAAATTTTACATTAAGGCCCGTCTCACGTTCGTATATAATAAAATATGGTTTTGTAGATTTTGGTGTGCTAAAAACGAATCCGCAAACAGTTTCCGTCGCAAAAGAAATAGTTTTCATGATATGAAGAAATTACTTTTTCGAAAAGTGGGTGGTCACTTTTCGTTGTAAATTTAACTTAAAATGAGCACCCTATTTCTGGCCACCTGAGAGAGGGGGCATTTTTTGGAGTGTTTATTGGCTAAAAGGTTTTGTTCGATTTCTTTTTCTGTTTTCATCTTTCAATAAAGACACGAGGAAATTAAAAAGAAAAATAAGTATTATTTTACTTTTAAGGCTAGTTTCACATTCGTATTGAAAAAAAGTTTTTTGTAGTTTTCGGTGTGTTTAAAAGAATATGGTAATCGTTTCCGTCGCAGATGGTATTAGCCCCTTAACTCTGGGATTATTCTATTTCACAGCCCAGCCTTCGTTTACGCTAAGCGCGATCATAAGAAAAGGCGGTTAAATGTGCACTCGCGTACCAAACTGCCTTGTTACAGTGTAGTAGTATTGGCGAAAATGCTAAATTATTATTAGAAAATGTGTATTTGTATTAGTTTTCACAGATCACTAACCCGAAATCCGGGATGGCATTTGGCAATCTGCTTAATCGAAGAAAGCGACACGCAGACACGCACATGGTTGAATAGAGTTATCGTCCTTGGTCCGTGATAATGTATTTTTAGCGAAGCATTGTTTGTTTATGCTTTTTTTTTTCTTTTTTTTAAACAAACCAAGTTGAAATCTGTTAAAGCAAATACGATTCTAATTTTAAATCCTGCATCTTTGGTATTGAATAGAAAAGTAATATTTCAAGTTTTATTGGAAACAAACGAGATTTTTTGTAAATCTTTGGGAGAGGAGTGTAAATTACGCCGGCTCTGTCTATTTTTATTTATTTGTGCGTGCGTTTACACTTAAAAAAAAAAAATGTAATCGGGCATTTTTCTTTTTCTATGGACAACAAAGCAAAAAAGTGGTTAAAAGAAAAGTATATAACAAATAAATGTTACTGTGATATTTATTGGACGGGTTTCTATTTTTTTAAATTTATTTTTTATTTATTATTTTGAGATGAGCGATTATCGAAATTACAAAGATGTGACCCTCTCATGTTCGCCATTTTTCTTGTTCTTGTATACCACTCGGCACTGCTTGTTTTCAGAACTTAATAATCGCTTTAAAATGGGTTAAAACATAAAAATCTTATCCAGGTAGGTAGAAGAGTAACTTATCTTGCCTTTGATAACATTTATTTGTTATATACTCGTTTTTTGACGTTTTCGTTTTGTCTGTAGTAAAACATGCTTAAATGAATATTTTAGACTTTAAAGTGGGAGTTCACTTTACTATATAAATTTAATGTAAAATTCACCCATTGCATGATAGTCATTGTTATTGTTAATTCTAGCATCAGATTATGTTGTAAACCTCTGATGCCAGTAGTTATATCGTCGTAATTGTATCTCTACCCAATAACGACAGTCACAATAACAAATTTAGCGTATGGCAGCAAGAAAGACAGTGTTAAGTTAAATGTTTATTGAAAGAAACGAAATGATTAAAAATGTCTCTTATTGATGAGAAGTTTTTGAGAAGAAAATAACAAAGTCCTTGTTATTAAGGTTCGTTAGAAGTGAAAATAATTAGAAATCCATCTTGTTGACAGGATGTGGCGAGACGAAGAAAATATTAAAGTCCTTGATATTGAAGTTGTTAAAGGTGTGAATAATTGGAAATGTCTCTTTATGATTTCCGAGAAGAAGAAAATAACAAAGTCCTTGTTATTAAAGTTGTTGTTACCATCGCTAGGCGAACAAACTCTGTTACTTTGAGAAGGAAAGGGCCGAACACATTTAGTTCGCTGCTTCTGCTTCTCTCGCTAGAGAGAAAGAGTAATCCATACGTGTCATCACCTCTGCTGCTCAGCTGTAACGGCAAGTCCTTATAAGTTGCACACACAGATGTAGTTGTAGACACATAGTTCAGGTGTGGACCATAGAAAACTTTTGCTGTCACATGTGTTGTAATGATATGGTTAGCCTTGCCGTAGGGAAATGTTTGTTTCCCTGATTCCGCCTGATTTTTTTTTTTTTTTTACACGGTGGTCACCACTTATCAAGGCCCAGAAGCCACTCAGGGATAAGGGTTATTGCAAGTACAGTACGTTAGTGTGGAGATTTGATGAAGTATTTACTTAAGGGAGCGGTTCATTAGGAATTTGTTAACGTTGGACTTGAAGACATCCAAGTTGTAGTCAGGTGGGAAGCAGGCAGACGGAACAGTTCCACAGGCGTGCAGTTCTAAGAAAGAAGCTTTGTTCATGGAATCCACGTTTTGATTTAGGCACAGATAAAGAGTGGGGGAAATTTTTCACAGTGGATTCAGCTAGTTTTATTTCTATTTAGACCTGGTGTGTCTGTGAATGAATTTTAGACTAAGTTTGTCACTTGTGGCAATTTTGTAAATATTTTTTATCACATATATTATCCCATCTATCGAAATCTCCTGTTTTTTTTTTCTCTTTTAGCATTGTTAGGAATTATTTTGCAGTAAGATGGGAATTTATCTACCATGTTCGATGCTCTCTGTTGAAGGCAAAAAAGGAGACCATCACAAAACAACAAACACTACCTGTAAAGTTCGCGACAAACTTTATTGGTACACACGATATTATTGCAAAAAAATACGCCATCTTGCGTCCAACTTTGTAGCGTGTAGTTTACTTCTTTGAGCCGTAGTTAGTCCTTTTGTATTCTGCAATGTTGCCGAAGTCTGTTGTAAGTAAAGGATGAAATTAGCCGTGTTCTATAGGACCTCATGGCCACAAAAGGTTGGTAGCAACGTAAAAAAGGCTGCATACCGAAGATGAAAGGTTAAAAGTCCGTAATGTGGTCGAAGACATTCTGTCTTATAGGTGAGCCAACTCATAGACTTTTACAAATGTTTATACTTCGTCCACGACAGAGTTCTGAAGTAAAGGAGGCACTACTGTTGGCGCCCGAATATCCTATTAGAAAACATAATAAAAAAAATGAGTCCTTCTTCTTTGCTGGTCTGAAAGGAACTGAAAAGGAAATAGAAATTAGCACCAAAGGCACGTGACATGTCTGGTTAGATTTGAGCAATTAAATCGATCGTTACAATGGCAGTAAGGGCCTGTATGATGATTGGATAATTTCTTACAGCATAGCTATTTCCTTGGGCAATGTGTTTTGCCCAATAATTCTTTGGTATAATGAACTGTGTATCGGAGTGAAAGGATGGGTACAAAAAGCATAGTTTTCACAAATAATTGATCGAATATCATTATGCATTGGTTGGCGCCATTGTTGTTTAAGAATCAACGCTGTCATATCAGTGGCTGCTCTTGATGTTTTGGGTGTCTCTGCTCCTGCTGATGCAATCTGTGTTTTGTTTACATTTAGCTAGAGGCTCGATGGAGATCTTATATTTCATCGTACAACATTTTATGTAGTTTTGATTTTAATAAATATCCAATTTATAGTACAAAAATATAATTCAATTATACATTTATAATAGTTTACACAGGAACTCCCAAGAACGATAACTCCGTTCGACTTGATTCGGAATTCAAACAAATTTTTTAAAAAAACTAAAATAAACAGAAAAATTTGTCGTGGGAAGCAAATGCCATATTCCAAAAATCATGTAAATTGATAAAGATTTTCATCAATCTACAGAAGCAGGTTATATGGAAATGGTTCAGTTCCTTGGTGTCTGGCATATACAATCCAAGTTTCAGAGGCATTAGGGCTAGGAAAACAGTATATTCTTTTCATTGTTTTGACTCTCAAATGTGTATCCATTGATATCTTATATGCTTTTATATAGAGTAATGTGGTTCTCGGTTGATTAACTGTGTCTGATATATACTCGAAAGTCAAAACGATGAAAAGAATATGCTGTTGTCATAGCCCTAATAGGCATACATAAGGATGGTAAGAATCACAGCTCTTAAATACTTGAAGTTTGGTCTGCAGCCTAATTCCTCTATGCTCCAACACAATGGATTAGAGACGTACAAAAGGCAGCGCTAACTTTAGCTATCCAGCAGTCATCATCTATAATTTTTTTCTTTTTTACTACTTATCAAGGCCCAAAGCCTGTTCAAGGATAAGGGTTAATGAATGTAACGTGGTAGTGTAGTAATCATTAATGGTGTAAGTTAGGTAGAATTTGATTATATATGGGACGGCTCAACATGAACTTGTTTACATTAGACTTGAAAGCCACCATGCTGTAGTCAACAGGGAAGCAGGTCAGGTGGGCAGTTCTAGGAAAGAAGCTGCATTCATGGAACCTGCATTTAGATTTAGGCACAGAGAGTGGGGAGAAACTGTACTGCCCTTGACATGGTATTGTCCAAATAAAACAGTAATAATTACATTATTTTATTGCACTATGGTTCAAGATATCCACATGAAATTAGAATCATATTTACAGATTTTAAATCCGCTTCTGTTAACTCAAGAAGCATTTTTATTTTATCTATTTAAAAAAAATTTTTTTTTTTTTTTTAGGGAAAGACGAGAAATACTTGGGTGCTGTCATATCACAGGAGACTTTTTCTTTATTTTTTTAAAAAGTATATTGTTGCTGAAATTCAGAATAGAGGCTGCATCATATTCGCCGATTTAAAAAAAAAAAAAAAAAAAAATCTTGGTACTTATACAAAATACAAATCCTGCTATTTTTAGATGATTTTCACGTTAAATTCAGTTTTTATATGTATTCTTTTGTTTAGTTTTAGGTGAAAGTACAGAATAGTTAATAAAATGCTCCTCCCCCTTCCATGTTAAGAATGGGTTTCTAAATAATAATGCTGTTATTTCAGTGTGGTTCGTATTTTGCATAAGTACCAATATCCAAAAAATAAAACTGCAGATTGTCATTTACACAACGGTTTGCTAAACTTCAGGACACCATGGGGCCCCTAAGCAGGGAAAAAGTTTTTCAGGGAGCACTAACAAGATAATTTCTAAAATAAATTTGAAAAATATTAATTTCAAATTTTAACACGAACTAATGATAATGTTTAGTTTTTGTTTAATCAAAAATTGTTGCATTTTTTGTTAATTTATTTTTATGAACCATCCTGAAAATCTTTACACTTGTAGTTATGTATCATCTCTTTCTTGTAAAAAAAATTAATAACGAAATATCTGCAGCCATTTAATGTTTCCATAAAAAGCATTTGGTTCTCTTTAAGAAAGGGCTTCCAGATCTCCTCAGCCTCACTCACGGAGCCCACTTTGAGAAACCCTGGTTTAGAACACGGTGATCGAATAAAAGAAAAGATTTTAATAACTTAATCGCATAAACACAATAGCGGCAAAGCAATGAATTCCTATTTTAGTCACGTAAATTATTTAAAATGAAATCAGTTTCAGTATTACGTCCAAATAATTTAGGCTATCTAAAAAAGAAATTAAAATAATTTGCGTTCATATTTTTCTAATTAATGTTCTTCCATAGCTTTTTGAACTTGTTTATAAAGATGGTGACTATATTTTTGCTTCAGCATTTCATGTATACAATTTTTGCGAAAATATAGTTTAAGTAAATCAGTAAAAACAAACCGTAAAGACCAGAGGATGAGTTGGTCGAAACGTAGTGAAACAATAACAACTATGAAAATGAGGATAAAAATTCACAAAAGAATGAATACACAAATTATGACCCTCATCTCAAAGGATTCTAAAAAAATTTAAAGAGTTTTCCTTGATGTAAGTGTTGTTTAAATTTAAATTGATAAGTTAAAGAAGCCAGTACAATGCAGATGTTTTTTAAGAATAAACAAAGAAAAAGAAAAAAATACAAGTGGATTTTATTCCTGATAAAGGCATCATATTGCTGAAAATTTGATTTTGAACAAATGTTTTTTTTGTATTTAAAGTTTGACTCCATTGTACTACAGTTCTGAATTTTTTTAGATGAGGGCTGATTGTTTGTATTACTTGTTTTGATCAGGCTATTGTTCTCATCTTAAGTGTTATCAGTGTAACGTTTTGGTTAATGCAGCCTTCGTCAGGTATGTTGGTTGCCATCTTGGAAAAGAAAGAAGAAAAGTTACTGACTCCGTAGATTGTTTCCTACTCTTGGAGTTGTTTTTGTTTTTTTGTTTTCACTGTGGTTGCATGTTTATGAAAAAAAAAAATTGATTTTGAAGCCCTTAAACTGTTAATTATGAATTAGTTTCTAGTTATAAGTTTACAGGAGAGTCAATTATGATGGTTCTTTTATGGAGAACAAAAAAAAAAAAAAAAAAAGGATTTCTTGAGAACTCCTCTATTTTATTTCTCTTCAAATTGAAGACTTTAAAAGTAAAACTGATTTTAATTCTGGTTGCAATATCATCCAAGAATGTTTCCTCTTCAAATATGGTGCGAATTTTTCTGTGGAGGACTGTATTACAAGACTTTATACAATTTTTAACAACTCAAAAATTGATTTTTCGATTAAGAACAAACCAAAAATTCAATATCAATTTTTGAACCATTTTTAATAATGCTCATTTTAATTTGACTGGAAAACTAAATTCTGTTCATGTCACAGATTTTTTTTGACATGTTATACATATTTTATATTTGTTATATGTATTTTATGTTATATGTATAATACATGTGTTGTATTATAGATATTTTGTTATGTATATTATATGTTATATGTATTATATATATTGTATTGTATCATCTATATATATAAAGCAGTAGCGTTCGTGTGTGTGTCTGTATGTACAACTCTCCTACAGCCCACGCCAGTGGACCGATATGACCAAATCTGGTGTGACAATGGCCCCCTCCCCCACCTAGGGATGGTGCACACTATTTTCCAAGGTCAAGGTTATTGCCTATGTATATATACTCTCTTATATCCCACACCACAGGACCGATCATGATCAAACCTAGCAAGATGGTCTCCAACCTAGGGATGGTGCACACTATTTTTCAAGGTCAAAGGTTAAGGTCGGGACTTTGCTAGTATAA
>NC_136521.1:70349977-70387477 GCF_053919585.1 Euprymna scolopes | reverse complement strand
TTTTTTTTCAACTTTAGCAGAAACATTAGTCATGGTGAAAGTAAATATCTTCACCTGTGGAGGGGGGCCCTGCATGCTCGGTTTTTCTTTTTATAAGTTTTTATAATTTTTCAAATCAAAATAAAAAAAAATTTTTTTTTTGTATTAGGGTTAAAGTGCTCAGCATCTTGGCACCTTTCGGCATTTTCTGTAAACTGAAGATTTTGATGATAGCACGGTTTTTATACTGCAAAAATACCTTTAGTTTAATGATGGACACTTATTTGGAGATTGAGATTCTCAAATAATCTTGTTAGGGTTTTTTTTTTTTTTTTTTTTTTTTTCAACATAAAGCATGATGTTTTATTTCTTTTTTAAAACTATCAAATGTAGAGGGTTTTTTTGTTTTTCACTAGTGGGTCACCACTTATCAAGGTCTAAAAGTCACTCAAGGATAAGGGTCAATGAGTTTTCTGGTAGATTGAGAGATAACACCTTGATGATTGGTAATGATGAAACTTGGATTCGGTTTGATTATGTAAGAGGACAACTCAACCAGAATTTATTTACACTATATTTGAAAACAGCATTGTTATAGTCAACTGGGAAGCAGCTTCATGGTATTGTGCACTTCTGCCAAACTTTCACAAGAAACACTCGTCTAGCTCAAAACACTATCAATAACTTCCCCTACTCTTTATCTGTGCCTAAACCTAAATGTAGATTCCATGAACAAAGTTTCTTTCTTAGAACTGCCCGCCTCTGAAACTGTCTATTGTTTGCCTGCTTTCCAGCTGACTACAATGTAGCCGTCTTCAAGTCCAATGTAAACAAGTTCTTGACGAGCCGTTCTACTTAAGTTCACAAATTTACCGAATCTCCACTACTAACAATTACTATGATTCTGATACTGTACACTCTTTAATCCTTATCCTTGAGTGGCCTCTGGGCCTTGTTAAGTAGTGACTCCTATGTTAAAAAAAAAAAAAGTTTGCAGTTACTGAGCGGCATACTTTATTTCACAGCTTCAATAGCATTTGAACAAAGATAGCTCGAGTTTTGTTCCTTAGGTTCAATGAAGTTTTTAGGCTTTTTTTTTTTTTTTTTTCTCTTACATGAGTCACCACTTATCAAGGCCGGAAGGCCACTCGAGGATAACTGTTAATGAATGTAAGTTGGTGGTGTAGTAATCACTTATAAAGTAAATTGGGTAGAATTTGATTATTTATGAGGATGGCTTAACAGGAACTTATTTACACTAGATTTGAAGGCTACCATGTTGTATTAAACCGAGAAGCATGCCAGCAGAACAGTGTGCTGTAGCAGTTATATAGTTACTTATAGCGAACCATATGTATATAATCAGTAAGTTACTAAAACTGCCAAAAGTGTTTGTTATTTTTATTAACTTACGTTTTGTGCAACTCCGAAATCACACTTACCACCAAGTAAATCTCTGATGGAGCATATTTCTTGCCCCTCTAAAATCATTGCTTGTTTGGTGGAGAGAGTGGGTTGTGTACACAACAATGTACAATCCACTTTTAAAAAAGAGAAATTCATGTGTGGATGTAGTTCAAATTTTTAAACTATCATCCTCGTGATCAAGGGACTGCCATGTATGCATGCTTAGATGCATGCATGCATATAAGCATGTGTGTGTATGTATATACACATATGCATTTATGTGTGTGCATGTATATGCATGCAAAAAAAACATTAAAATTTCTTTAATGATTTTATATAACTAACGTTTCAGTCGATGAGGCCTTCATTAGGAATGTGCTCCAATTTTTGAATAAGTGGGAAAAGTATTTTTCTTTTTTTTTTTTTTAAATTGTTTTGATAGAAATTATTTCTTTTTAATTATTTAAAAAAAAAATAATAATTTTTTTTCATCATACCATACTCTGACAAAGGTCATATTGATTGAAACATCAGCCATATGAATCGAAAACGATACTTTAACGATTTCAATATTTTACTTTTTTTTTTCTCTAATATTTATAAAATGTCAGACCTAATATAACTAATACAAATAATGATAAATGTATACTTTAGGATCCTTAACTCAATATTACTCCCCTATCCCCCCCCCCAAAAGAAAACAAACTAAATTCAACATGGCATTGTTAACATTAACCTGGTAAAAGTTATTATTGCAAAACTGAATCTGGAATCGGAACAATTAGTGTCCTTCATTAGCCCAAACATTAAACTTAAGTCTAGATAACTGTTTAGTTTAAAAATGGACACCTATTTGGAGTCTAGGACGCTAAATTAAACATTATTATGTAACTGTTCATTTTTCTTAACTTAAATTTTAGTTTATTTGAACAATTCATTGAATTTAATTTTGATTAACTGTCTAATGTATGTTTACCTGAATCCTTGTTACTCTCACACACACACACACACACACACACACACACGTGTGTGTGTGTATATATATATATATATATACACACACACACATCTTAAATTTTATATAAAGGAACTTTCTGTGAGTTCATTTCTTATAGATTCCACAAAGCTTCGCCAATTTCATGAAATTTCACATAAATGTACTTTATGTATCTGGCAGTGTTCTTAGATAGGTTTTGTATAGGAATATCTTTGATAAGTATCCAAAAAATCCAATGAAAGAAGGAACAGACAATTTGGACCAAAAACACCTTATACAGCCTAACATCACAAGTGTATTTGAGAAGTTTTATTGCCAAACAAGCAGAAAGTCTCGGCATATAAAATCAACAGTAGGTTCTTTGATATGAGATATGAATGTTTCTGTTTAGAGCACCAACTGAACTATGATACTTGACTTTTGCATTTTAAACTTTAATTCAAGCCATTATGTGTAAAATATAAAAAAATAAATAAATTATAAAATCAACAGCAGATTCTTTACAGTGCAATGTAAACTGCAATATATTGCAGACTGTTACTGCAGGAAGTCATATGAAGCTTCCTCCCAGTGCACTGTGATGGCTAGAGCTAGAGCAGGTGATTAATCAATTTAATTGGAAAATGTGTGATTTCACCGACAATATAAATATGAGGGTGACACATTCATTAATCATCACCGAATTTCGGGCAACATTGGGTATCCCTGCTAGTGTGTGTGTGTATATATAATATGCACACACGCATATAATACTAACATGGCTTTCCAGCATAAGAGTGTCACCTATTTCAATAAAAACTTCTATCTTTCTCTTCTCAACCCCCTCTTTCTGCTCTGCCTAGCCAATTCCTCTCTAGCTGGGCATACACACAGACAACTTTAGAATTACTCGGCATTTTCCCCCCACTCCTCCTGACGAAACCTAACCCAGTTGACCCCCGGAAAGTAGATATTTTTTTTTTTTCCTTATCTTTACTTATTATTTATCTGAGACAATGGCGATCAATAATATATCAACTTTGTGGTTCTTTGTTTTTTAGTTTTTGACTTTTAGTTGGACATATATACACACACACACAGAAAGTAAGCTTTATATAATAGATTACTGCCTATTTTCCAATGCCAAAAACGATTTTATATGGTTTTTGATTTTTTTTAATTTAATTTTTCATTGCTGGGACTAATAAGTTAAAATCAAATATTTATCATTCTATCAAAATCGATCTGATCTGGTGTATTTTTTTATGTTTGCAAAAATATATGCACATATCAGAATAGTTTTTACTGTAATCCAAAAATTAAAAAAAAAAAAACAATTCTACAGCTAAAAGAATCAGAATCTGTAGTTATATAGGAATAGGGAAAAATATTGGAATCGTTTCATTTTATCAATAAATATTGTTAATTTTTTATGCCTACAGACACTGCTTCTTGCTTCCACAATCATCAATGCAGGAAGTGATAAGCGTTGATAAGGAGATTCAAACTTTGGTCACCAGGAATTAACCTTTAAATGCTATCACATTAACATAGTTATGAAGCCGAGTAAGTGGACTTGTCATAATCAACGGCCATAAGAGTATTCTACAAACAGCAAGTTTGGAATGATGCATGTATGCAAATTGGCCACTTATACATATATATTACGACTTCCGTCTGAATTGTCTAATGCAGTGGTTCCCAACCTTTTTTTTTACACTATTGAGCTCTTTAAATGTTTGCGGCACACCTATCATAAAAAGTGAATATTTTCTACTCGTAGGCAGACCAGGTGAAGAGAGGGGTAAAAAAAATATGGTAGTAGCGGGGGGGGGGGGGTTAGCCGGCGAAATAAAAAGTGATAGTAGGCAGGCTCAAACTTATGACGCGAAGGCGGAAAAAAAAGTGAAAGAAAATCTACCATCTTACTGATGCTTCATGACTCGATCGGAAGTTCGGAAAATTGAAATTAAGGCTAGTAAATCGAAAAGAAGACGATGACTTGCTAAAATGTGGACGAAAAAGCGACCCCCCCCCTTCTTGTGCAAAACGGCCGAGTTTAGAGTGAAGGAAGTAATGTTTTGGGTCAATTTTTCGATATTTGTCCTCCGAAAGGTTGAACTTTAAACGATACCGATCTCATGAAAATCCATCACTTCTGTCAAAAGTTTTTGCAAGACATACAAACACACACACACACATTTTGCTCTTTATATATATAGACTAGCGGGGAGTATCCGGCGTTGCCTGGGTGTTTGTAGGTGTGTGTGTTTTTGGGTAAATGAAAAGAAAAATCGTTGGCCGGGTGTCTGTTTTTAAAAAAAAACCGAAGCCTTGATGCGCAGTTGGAAAATAATAAAGTGTGAAAAAAAACGTGTGACGTTTAACGGCAAGTGCCCATTTTTAACAAGTTTATGACGTCAACTTTGAGTGCGGGAGAGTGTTTTATTTACTGCGAGTCTGTTCGCTTCTTTTTTTTATACGAAAAAGCTTAATACACATGCGGCGATCGAAAATTGTTGAATATTTATCTTTTCAAAGTTGGGCAAATTAAATAGACAGGGGACCCCGGTTGTTAACTTATAGATATTATCATTTAGGCGTGATATAAAAAGTTTTAAGAAGAAGTAAGTCGACCGATCGCTTCTCGGAAAAAAGCCTTTCTTGGACATACACAAAAAGCGAACATACATACGTACACACATTTCCACTTTTATATATATAGATTAATACAAACAACTTTGGTTATAACGATATGAAGGCTGTTTTCCACCTAAAACAATTTGTAACTTCCACCTATAATCTTATCACGGCACACCAGTAATTATTCTGTGATACACTAATGTGCCGCAACACAGTGGTTAGGAACCACTGGTTTAATGTCAGCACCTGAATTGAACGTTTATTCTTTATTTTAACTGGCAGAGGAATTGTCCATGCTACACTGATGATTGCATAAGCATGAAACACTAGTGTATGTAGATATAAAAAAAATAATTATTTAATTGCATTTGCACACAAATACTAAAATAATTTTGTTTAATTTGTAACTCTTGCTTTCCGTTATAGTCCTCAAATCCCATGAGTGATGTTTCTGACAAAAGGGGAAGAATTGCTGTTCTCTGGGTCAGAATCTGTGCATATAACATTTATAGTTGGCTATTTTTTTTTTTTTAAATCTTAATATAGTATTAAAAAAATTTTTTTAAGATCCTTTCATCAGGTGGTTTCGATGCCTTGTCTGGAGCAATTGCCATAAAGAAAAAAAAAAAAAAAAGAAAACATGTTAAACACTTAATTTTTTAATCTATCTAATAATGGATTAAAATATCCAACCTGCTTATTTTATCATGACCGTTTGAAAATCAGAAGTAGATTTGTAGCTTTTGAATATCATTGAAAAGAAAAAATGTTTGTGTTCGTATGCAAACAAACACTAAAATAATTTCTTTTCTGAATTATTAATGTCAAAACTTTGCATATATATTTTTTGTTTACTTTCATGTTTAAGAAAAAAAAGGGCATTTCGATGATGTGATTGTATTCAAGTAATACACAACAAAAAAGTCTGGAATTTATATTTTATTTAATATAAGTGTTTTCCCCCTCATTTTATCTATCTTTGAATATGGACTGTTATGATCTCGTTTTTTTTTTTTACTGAGCTTATGTGGTATGAAAGTGAAAAGTGATGACGGATATTTTTCATATTTTTAATTTTATATCATTCTTTATTTTTTTTTATTTTTAAAAAATTTATATTTTTGTTTTTTAATTTTTTATGCATTGCGTCAAAATATTTTTTTTCACTTTTTTTATTTATGCATTTTATGTTTTTTTTTTTTTTTTCTTAAAAAAAAAAGAACCATTTTGGTCTTTCATACTTGGCTGGATATCACTCAAACGGTTTCGGCAACTGCTGTTTTGATGTGGACAGCATCTTAAACAAGTGTGGTCCATGCTGCAAGTTTTTTTTTTTTTTTTTTACTTGGGGATCACTGCTTATCAAGACCTAGTGGCTACTCGAGGATAAGAGCTAATGAGTGTTAGGCAGACAGTGAGACAACACCATGATGATCAGTAATGGTGGAACTTGGGTAGGGTTTGATTATATAAGAGGACCGCTCAACAAGAATTTATTAACTTTTGGGCCTTTTGGCTAGGAACAAAGTGGAGTATCATGATTCAACGAAAAACTTATCGATATTAGACTTGAAAAAAACTTATAAACATTAGATTTGAAAAAAAAAAAACTTATCAATATTAGACTTGAAAAACGACCCTGTTATAGTCATCTGGGAAGCTACCCCACAGTATTGTGTTCAACAGACGGACAGATCTAGGAAAGAAACTCTGCTTATGGAATTTTTGTTTTAATGTCTGACTTGCTAGCGTATTTCAGTTTGCTACTCCAGCATAGATTTATGATTAGATATTCCCGTTGTCAGCAGCGTTTTACTACATTCCACTTATTGCTTTCATCATCGTTGCGCCTGATTTAAACATGGCCAAATCAATTCCGATGTGTGGTTCGGTAGTAGGTACATACAGCAGCCTTGAAAGCAAGTTGAGAACGGAATATTCTTAGGATGTGACAACAGTAACGGTCAGATATCTCTAATAGTTGCATGACTTTTTTGTCTTTTGTTTCTTTCTGCAGTCCGACCATGTCTCTATACCATAGGGACCCATTACGACGTAGATGCACTCGAGAAATGATTTGAGTTGGAGTATAAATGAACTGTAGTAATTGATTATTCATATTATTTGGATTCATCAGACTATCGTTCCCACCGGGAGTGTTATTTTCTACAATGTTTTGGTCGATGCAACCTCTGACCTTCTTCAGGTGTATCTTGTCGAACTCGGGGAATCTGTCAAACTCAGGAATCTGCACAGAATTTCAAATGGAGCACAAGGATAGCATGCTCTCATTCCTTTAAATAAAGGGTTCTGTTCGAAATTCTATGCAGATTAATGATTTCGACAGATTCCTAAATTTGGCATGATACACCTGAAAAGGTCGGCGGTTACATTGATCGAAACGTGAAATCAACACTCAAGATTAGAATAGTAGTTCGAAGAATCCAAATAATTTGAATAACCGATCCTCATCTAAAAAAAATAGATGTAATAAAATAATTTATTTTAAACTTTAATTCAGACAAGAAATTCTGTTTTGATAGTTGGCTTAAAGGTTTCAAAGTCACTTTCGTATTTCAAAGGGATCACATAAAGGTAGAAAATAGAGCTCGTATTTACTTCTGGCAGTCTTGTAACTCTCGCTTTTCTTATTTTGTCCTTTAGTCCTCACATCCCATGAGCAATGTTTTTGGCAAAGGAGGGAGAATTGCCGTTTTTTGGGTCAATCTGTGCATATAACAATTATAATTGGCTATTTTTACTTATTTTAAAGTGGTATTTTTTATTTTTTATTTTTTTAATTTATTTTATTTATTTATTTATTTTTTTTTTTTTTTTTCAAGCTCCTTATAAGTTGCTCTATGCCTTGTCTGGAGCAATTTCTATTAAAAAAAATAAAAAAAAAAAAAAAAATAAAAAAAAAATAAAACAAATGCTGAACACTTACTTTTTTTGATCTATACATAATGGATTAAAATATCCAACCTGTTTATTTTATCATGACCGTTTGAAATTCAGAAGTAGATTTGAAGCTTTTGAATGTCGTTTAAAAGAAAAAAATATGTTTGTGTTTTTATGTAAACAGACACGAAAATTTCTTTTATGAATTATTATTGTCAGAACTTTGTATGTATAGTTTTTTGTTTAAGAAAAAGCAAAACATTTCCATGATATGACTGTATTCAAGTAATCCACAACAACAGAAAAAATCTGGAATTTGATTTTATTTAATATAAGTATCCCCCCCCCTATTTTATCTATGTATGAATATGTACTGTTGTTATGATCTCGTTTGTTTTTTTTGGGTTTTTTTTTTTTTTTACTGAGCTTATAATGTGGGATAAAAGCAGAAAGTGATGAAGAATATTTTTTCCATCTTTTTAATTTTATTTATTTAAAAACAAACATATATATATATTATATTTTATGTGTTGCTTAAAATGTGATTTAAAGTCCTTAGATGTCACTTAAAAGAAAAAAAAATTATACCAAAAGTCCATTTTTATTTTTTTAGATTCATTTGTGTACTTAAACTACTGGTTCCCAACCTTTTTTATTTTATTTTTTTGGTCCGCACTTGAAAAATTTCCCTCAAACCTTGCACGCTATAATATAAAATTTAGGGAGTTAAATTTGTTCAGCCATGTATTTAATGGCCACTTAATAACTACAATGAAAGGAACAAGTTAGTACCATTGCAAAATAAAATGAAAAGAGTAAAATATAGCCAATAACCTATTTTTTATCTAAATTTTCTCACACCTGCTGAAGGTGCGAGTACCCCAGATTGGGAACCTCTTAAACCAATAGAAAACATCATATTTAAGTGCGCCCCTATCATGTCAAAAGAACCAACGATTTTCTTTTATGCAAATTTTTTGTTTTCATCCATTTTCTTTTTGTTTTTGAAAAATATAACCCTGATAATTTTGAGGTTATAAATAAAGAATCTCACATATATATGACATCCCCCCACTCCCATGTATTTCTGCTCCCAGCCCTGGACCCCATTGATATTTATATTTTTTAATTTCGATGATTTTCAATTTTCAAGTTATAAATAAAATAAAAATAAATCCAAACATTGTCTTTGCTGTTCAGTTCAGTTGAGTGTCATTCGTTCATGATTTTTGCTGTCATTCATTTCCTCCGATATCTTTCTATTAAGAATTCTTTCTAGAAGGATATCAAGTACTTATGGGAGGGACCACATGAAGGTTGCCAAGCTGTCTAAGTGAAATTGTTCCTGTGGAACAACCTGGATTCAAACTTGGCACACCAAGGTTGTCAGTCAGTGTCATTAACCACTGAGGCAACGTCACCTCTCTCTCTTTGCTGTTTATGGATGTACATTGTGTAAATAATAAGGCAATTTCAAGTTCGTACATTTCTCAAAACATTTTAACGCTCCTTAAGATCTCATGCCAGATGATACTGCTGTGGAGGGTCCATGGCAGTTCTTCAAAAGCATTGTCAATGAAGTCCTGCGACAAACTCTTGGGATTACGTTTCTGAATTTTTGAGATGAGGATTGTTGACGACTAAAAAATGCAATTGTGAATTAATTATGACCTCTATCCAGTCATGGCTGACAGAACAAGAACAGGCTACTCTTATGAAGTAAATAAAAGGTTCCGTTCGAAATTCCATCCAGATTCCCCGAGTTCAGCAAGATACACCTGAAGAAGGTTGGATCAAAACGTCGTGAAATGACACTAAAGATGAGAACAGTAGTCCGAAGAATCTAAATAATATGGAACTCTTGATAAACGCTGGGACAAAATTTAGATCTCAGGTTACAAAGGTTTGCAAACCAAACAAAGCAGGCACAATGATTTTCTTCACCTTTGCCACAAGAATGTCTATTCTGCAAGTGTCAACCGCAATGTTTACTGGCAAAAAATGGTCGGAGATATAGCACGAGCATCATCAAGAAAGTTGGACAGCAGGGAAATAATCCTCAATCGGAGAAGGGGAGCTAATAACTAACCTTGATGAACAACTTCAAATTGGTGGAATGATCACTTTGCTGCATTGCTAAACGATTCAAGTGAAATGTCCGCACTACTCTTTTCATTAGTTTTTAAGGATGTGTTCACGCCGGTTTTGGAGGTTTTACTTTAGGGTGTTTTGTAAGAAGAGAAATATTTTGTTTGAGCTGGATTCAGAGAAATATTTCCAGTGAAAAGGTTTTCAGGGTTTATAATCAAATGTGAAAAAAACGAGTGACATTGTCATACAATAAACAAAAAACAATGATGAGTTAAGAAGGCATATTTACAAAAGAGATAATTCAAGCAAATATTATTAAATGCAACAGAGACACTTTGCTTTATGACCTGCTGATTTTAATACTCGAATTTTTAATCGACCTATATTTTTAATCGACTTTTCATCGGCTCTATATATTTTAACTTATCACCGTTTTACTGTATATTTTAGTTTTCATTTTTAATTCTCATTTTCGCTCCTTCACACTTTTACTTCAATGCCTGAAGATGATTCATGGACGAATCGAAAGCGCCCATAACAGCAATAATTATGGAATTTTTATTAATATTTTTGATTTTGATACGAAAACGATTATACGGAAAATCGAAAAATTAAAAAAAAAAAAAATCATAAAGCAAAGTTTCTCCATTGCATTTAATAATATTTGCTTGAATGAAAAAATGCTGCCTAAATATACCAATTTCAAAAGATATAATTTATATGTTTAAAATGGGAGGTTTATAATTATAATTCATTGAAAGTTTTATCATTCCACCCTGTATATCTACGATTTTACAGATGATGGGAACATTTTTTTTGTGTAAGATAATCCTGGAGAAGGATGGAAGCTATATCGGGAAGCGGTTATTAGTTTTTAGGGATATAATCACGTCGGATTTTGAGGTTTTACTTTAGGGCGTTTTGTAAGAAGGGAGATATTTTGGGGATGAGCAGGATTCAGAGAAATATTTTCAGTGAAAAAGATTTGCAGGTTTTATATTCAAATGTGAGAAAACGAGAGACCTTGTCATACGGTAAACAAAACCGAAATAATGTGGTAAGAAGGCATATATTCACAAGAGATCATTTATATATGTTTAAAACGGAAGGTTTTTAGCAATAGGAAAAACATAGAACGTTCATGAATATTTTTAGAGTTCTTGTAAAAACAAAGGATTCATTAGCTGAGACATTAGAAGAAGTCTAGATTGATTAATTAAGAGTTGTGAGTTTCAGGGGTCAGGAAATTCGTATTCAAAACTTCTCTGCTCAATAAAATAAATTATAATTCATTGAAAGTTGCTTATAAGACTCAGTGTTCATTTGAATTCGCATTAGAATTGGAGTTCAGTGAAAAAGATTGAAAAATTCAATGGATAAAGTTTATACAGATTTGCAGACGATAATGTGATGAGTTGTGTTTCTGTGTTTTCATTAATATTTGTGTGTGTTAGTGGAGAGATGTTACAGAGATGAGTAGCCATGATAGGTAGGGGGGACTAGTTACATCAATCTGCAGACTCGGGTCAACTAGGTTCACTGGTTTATTGAAAACAAATCTGGCTTTTAAAGGGTTCAGGTAGCTCTCAGAAAACCATTTCAAATACATGCAGAAAGTTTTCTGATTGGTCCAAGATATAATTATTTGTTCTTATTTAGGATAGTGTATGCACAGATGACATGCGTACAAATGTATTTATGCATTTTGATTTTGTATGTCGATATGTAAACATCAACCACACCTTTAACCATTAACGAAATCCTGGAAACAATCAAGAAGCTTAAAAACAGCACATCCAGAGAAATTCGCCTTTTAACCAAAATCTATAAGGATTCTTCTGACACCATAATTCCATTCATCCACCAAATTATTACCTGCACCCGAGAATATGAAAGCCTTCCCCAGGATTGGAACAGTGCTGTTTTCCTTCCCTTTTTCAAGAAAGGTGACATGCTGCTGCAGCAACAAGCAAGTACGCCCTAAAATGGAGTACTGTTGCCACATCTGGGCAGGAGCTTGATAGAGTTCAAAACTGGCTTTGAAACCCAGTAGGTCATGCCCTTTTCTCTTCCCTGCAACTTTTTTCTCACAAAAGAGAAATTGTGAGCCTGTCTCTGCTCTATCGTTATTTTCGTGGCAAGTGCTTGATTAAACTCCAGTCTATGGTCCCCCTTGCCAAACTTTAACACAAAAACATTCAACTAACTACAACCACTATATACGATTCCCCCCACTCTCTATATGTGCCTAAATCTAAATGCAAATTCCATGAACACAGCTTCTTTCCCAAAACTGCCCGCCTGTGAAACACTGTTCCGCTGGTCTGTTTCCCAATTGAATACAATATAGTAGCTTTCAAATCCAATGAAAACAAGATCTTGTTGAGCCGTCTCAATAAATAATCAAATTCTACCCAATTTACACCATTAATGATTACTAAACCTTCAGTAACCCTTATCCTACAGTGGCTGTCAGGCCTTGATAAGTGGTGATTCCTAAGTAAAATTTAAAAAAATAATAATAAACAAGCATAGTATAAGTTTTGTTTATATTGCTGCTAAAATCTTTGCTACTTGTATTTTACTGAAGCGATTTCGATCCCAGCAGGATGCACTGGCTTATTATTAATCTGTTTAAAGCCTACTACCTTTCCACCCGCACAAAGAGTTCACAATTTTTTGACATTCAGCCTGGTGTTCTTCAGTGATATGTTTTGTCCACAACTCTGTTCAATTATGCCATCAATTAGATTACCTCCAGAATATTGGCAAACTTTCCCAGTATTACTATGGGCCGTGATTTCCAACTGTGAGGCCTTGACTATGCAGACGATATTCCCATACTGAATGAAAGTTTTGTTTACATCTAACGTGTTGTAGATTAAAAGCAGTTTTATGCTTCTAAGATTGGCATGAAGAGCAACACTCAAAAGACGAAGCTCCTGATTGTCGTTAATTCCAAACAAAGACAAACCAATCATCCTTGATAAGGATGTCCTTGAAAAGGTTGATCATTTCAAAAACCTCTTCTTTATCATCATTGCAACAGGCCAAGAGCAAAGGATATCAGCAGTTGCATCAGTGGTTAGAGTATTTGGAAAAATCAATTGTAAAATGATATTCTCCTGAAGGTTGAAGGTTCAATTCTCAGTGTGGGCTACTGAAAAATACAATTGCAAATTACTTAGAATCTCTAACCAGTCATGGCTGACAGAACAAGAACATGATAACTCCATGAAGTAAATAAAGCATCCAGTTCAAAATTCCGTCTAAATTTCTGAAACATTCCCGAGTTCGACAAGATACACCTAAAGAAGGTCGGAGGTTACGTCAACCGAAACATTGTGAAAATGACACTCAAGACGAGAACAGTAGTCCAATTAATCCAAATAATACGAAAATTTGTTTAAAAAAAAAAACAAAAAAAGTTACATCGAGCGAAACGTTGTGAAAATGACGCTGAAGATGAGAACAGTAGTTCAAAGAATCCAATTAATGTGAATAACGTTATTATTTCAGCACGCTGTAATAAACGCATAAGTACTGATTTTCTTTATAAAAAAACCCTACTTGATCAATTTATATGATTATTGGAATATGACATATTCATTCCGTGACGGGTATAATTATTGTCAAGAAAGAAAGAAATATATATATTTACTTAAAAATAGAAATGCAAATAATCTAAAAAATTTTCTTTAATGGAAATCGCTCCAGACTAAGTATGAAACCACTTGATGTAAGAAACTAACAAGAATGCAAGATAATTTATTTATTTATTTTTTTTTTTTTTATTACATTTTCACCCCAAACAAGGCAAATTGCCACTTTGGTGTAGGGGGCTACTATCAGGGGAAACAATTACTGGGGTACTATGTAGGGATTTGGGCAGCAAGGTGTCGGTTCACGTTACACTTGAACTTCTGCACGTCAGTACTGTTGGGGAAGCAGGGACCTGGAATGGAATTCCAGAGTCTAGCGGTTCTGGGGAAGAAACTATTGGAGTAAAAAGATCTTTTACATCTAGGGATCTCTACAGTGTGGGGGTGGGATTTAGCAGCCTGTCGGGTTTGTCGAGGGTGCTCACGTCGTGGGGGCACAAGTGATTGCAGTTCGTCAGAGCATTCACCACTAAAATACTTGTAGAAAAGGCAGAGGGATGCAACATTTCGTCGATGGGACAGAGGCTGAAGCTTTGATGCCAGTTCAGGGCCTATCAGGTTTGCGACTCTCTTTTGAACCTTGTCAAGGAGCGAGAGACTAGTAGCAGATGCACCAGCCCAGATGTGGCAGCAATACTCCATACATGGGCGAATGGTGGCCTTATAGAGGTACAGGATACTTTCGGGTGTTAGTAGTTTTCTAGCACGGTTGTTAGTAGTTTTCTAGCACGGTAATTATCGCAAAAACAGGAGATGACCATTGTGACAGCAGATGCTGAAGTACACCAGACTAGATGCAGAATGCCATTGTCTACTACTACTACTACTACTACTACTACTACTACTACTATTTTTCTTTTCTTGCTTTCTTTTATTACCTCAGGTTTAATTCAATTCTTGTAAAGAATTTTTCTTTTGGAAGGGAAGAAACAGCTAATTTTTTGTCAGAAACAGCACTCATAGAAATTAAAAACTAAAGGGCAAAAAATGGAAGCAACCCTGTTTTGTTTTCCTGCTTTCCAACTGATTGCAATATGATCGTCTTCAAGTCCAATGTAAACAAGTTCTTGATGAACTGTCCCCTTAAGTAATCCAATTTACCAAAATTACACTACTAACGATTACTACGATGTTTTCCCATTGACTTCTGTACACTCATTAACCTTTATCCTTGAGTGCCTCCTGGCCTTGATAAGTGGTGACTCCTTTGTAAAAAAAGGTTACATCAACCGAAGTGTTGTGAAAATGACACTCAAGATGAGAACAATAGTCCAATTAATCCAAATAATACGAAAATTAAAAAAAAAAAAAAGTGACATCGACTGAAACGTTGTGAAAATGAGAACAGTAGTTCAAAGAATCCAGATAATATAAATAATGTTATTTCAGTACGATATAATAAACGCATAAGTACCGATTTTCTTTATTAAAAAAAAGTACTTGATCAATTTACATGATTTTTGGAATATGATATTTTCATTCCGTGACGGGTAATTACATC
The DNA here is from genome assembly GCF_053919585.1 of Euprymna scolopes. NCBI lineage: Eukaryota > Metazoa > Mollusca > Cephalopoda > Sepiida > Sepiolidae > Euprymna > Euprymna scolopes. The sequence continues at coordinate 70,372,317 of NC_136521.1, read as the reverse complement.
ATAAAGATTTTTCTTTAAAAATCAATTAGATTTATTTTTAACTTGTTTAGATAATTTGTTTAAAAAAAAAGAAGAAAAAAAAATTATGATGTCACAAAAGACAAATAAAATAAAAAGCGAATGATAAGAGTAGTGGGAGGAGACATGAGATATGTAAATAATTAAATAAATGAAAGAGAGGGAAGGAGGGAAAAGAGGGAGAACAAATAAAAAAGAATAATTATTCCTAAATACGTGCCTCCCCACGAGGGCAGAGTTAGACACACGGTCGGTGTTTAATGAGGGAAAATCCAGCTTCCCAAAAAGGGGCACTCTGGATGAGAACAAAAATAAAAATTGCCTCAGTCTAGAAGGATTTTTTCTCCACTGATCACAGTCTGAAAAGGTGAAGTGTGTAGTATCAGAACAGATAATACACTTTGTTCCTAGCTAAAAGGCCAGGAACGCTATCAAGCAAGAAAGATTTTTTTTTTTTTTTACCTAGGATGTCACAATTTATCAAGGTCCGGAGGCCACTCAAGGATAAGGATTAAGTGTTAGGTTGGTGATGAGGCAATATCAGTTGTGGTGGAAACTTGGGTAGGGTAAGATTATCTAAATGGACGGCTCAATACGAATTTATTGACATTAGACTAGAAAACAACTGTGTTATAGTCAGCCGGGAAGCAGACAAACGGTATTGTGTTCCACAGATGGACAGCTCTAGGGAAGAAGCTCAGCTTGTGGAATAAATGACGTCACAAAATGCAAATAATCTAATTTTCTTTTTTTCTTTAATGGAAATCGCTCCAAACAAGGTATGAAGCCACTTAATGTAAGGAGTTTACAAAAACGAAATATTATTTGCGCAAAAAAACAGGAGATTCTTATTGACCTTAGTCTTAAAAAAAAAAACAAGATTAAAAATAAGGGGAAAATGGTCAGCAAGAAAAGAGTTCCACAAGACCCCGTTCTTGGAAAGAATGAAATGAAGAGCAAATGAGGAGCAGTAAGGGGCGCGGGGGTGGGGCAAATGACGTAAATAATTAAATCCATCAATTCCTTGTTTTAATTCCTCATTGTAATACAGCTTATTATTCCAGTAGCTTCTTTCCAAGAACTGCAAGGTTGTGGAACTTTCTTCCTGCTCATTGTTTTCTTCCTACCCACAGCCTTGACCTTTTCAAGACTAAGGTCAATACGCATCTCCTGTCTTTGCAAGACTCAGCTTTTGTTCCTGTTTGCTCCTTATGTAATATGGGCGTTGCACTTGAACCGTGTCATTGCACTTCAAACCTCTCGGAGCAACTTGCTTCTCCCCTCAACCATGTGGTGCATTTTTCACTCTTTTTCTTTGTGATGCAAGCTCACGCACACTTGCTAATTTGCATATGTGCTTTACCGGCTGCTGCTAATATTTTCGATAACCAGCTATCCTTCGGCTGCTGCTGATTTTCTCACATGTGCCCATACGTGCTCTGTTATACTTACATCATGTGGTTTCATGCCTTATCTCAAGCAATTTCTTTAAAAAAAAAAAAAAAGGACAGAAAGATAAAAAAGGGAATTTTTTTTTTAAATCATAACCTCGGGTTTTTCCTCGGCATCAAAACCAACAGAGTCTAGGCCATTACTGAGATGACTTTTTTCTCTGTTGACTGTCTGGCTTTGATTCTGTTCAGTTCTAGGAGGTCCTCCCTTCCAGACCTCCTGTCTTTCAAGTAGTTCATTGCTTACTGCCTGAGATGTTCCTATGCTGACGGGGTTGCTCAGGTAATTTTGAATAGATCAGAATGCCCCTTTTTTTTTCCTTTATGTACATGCTGCAGAGAGAGAGAGAGAGAGAGAGAGAGAGAGAGAGAGAGAGAGAGAGAGAGAGAGAGAGAGAGAGAAGAAAACAAGCATAACAGACAATATATATGAAGTGCCTTCAATAAGTTTCCAGACTTTTTTGTATGGGCACTTTTATTGAGAGTACACACATAAAACTTTAGTCCTCTTCAAAGTAATCTCCTCCGGCTGCAATGCACTTGTTGTACCGTTCCAACAACTTCTGGAAGGCCTCATGGAATCCTCTTGTGTGAGCATGTCAGTGATCCTCATCACAGCCTTTTTCATCTTCTCAATTGTCTCATAATGACAGCCTATAAGGTTTTCCTTGAGTTTAGAGAATAACCAAAAGTCACAGGGAGCAAGGTCTGGACTATAGGGAGGATGAGGAACTGTCTTGATGCCAATCTTAGTTATGACAACGTCTTTCTTTCTGATCTTCCACATCTTCAGTTCCTTGTAACTAATTGTGTGAACAGTTCCCACACTGACATCAAACTGTGCACTTATTGTCTCTATAGACACACGACGGTCCTTATACATGAAATTCTTTATTTTGTCAATCAACTCTGATGTTCTGACTTCCTTACTTCTTCCACACCTCTCATAATCCCTCACAGACTCCCTACCTTCTTTGAATCTCTTTTGCCATTCAAAAATTGATGCATGATTCATGCAAGATGGTCCAAAAGCAGTCTGAAGCATTCCATACGTTTCTGTGGCATTTTTTCCAAGTTTAAAACATAATTTCATTGCATGTCGTTTTTCTAAAGTGTTTTCACATCCAGATTGCATTTTTGAAATTCACCAGTTGTGACAATCAGACTTTAGTAGGGTGTATTACAATTCCTGCAGTAGCTGTTCATTTGAATGTGAAATCATAAAAATTGGTCAGTCATCTCATAAGATGTATAGCAATAACATACTGAATTTTCAAGAGTCTACAATTGTAAATGCCTGTACAAAAAAGTCTGGAAACTTATTTAAGGCACCTCATAAAAAAGAGCAGAGTGTGGTCACAAAACATGCAGTGAGAAAGTGTGAAAGTGATAGACGGATTATTTGATGAGTTATTTGCAAATTATGACAAATTAGAACAAATGAAATGGAAGTTTGTTTTAGTGCTTATTAAGAAAGTTGACAAATTGACTTTTTTTTAAAAATATGTGTTTTTTTAGCAAAAATAACAGTACTTAATTGTTATGTCGAAAATAGTAATATATCCAAAACTTACGAAAATTCATCAAGTAGAACTGCTATTATGATTTTAGTAAAAAAAAAAAAAACAAGTTCATCGCTATGAACTTAAAAAAAAAGTCCTCCATTAAAGTGTTGAAATGGGAGTTTAGTATGTTCCCTGTATTCGCAATCCTCAAGGAAAATCTAGAGAAAATTCAATTTTCTGTAAAAATTACTTTTAACTATAAATAATTTTATACTCGATGAATTTTCGTAAATCTTGGATATATTACTATTTTCGACATGAAAATTAAGTAAGTGCCGTTGTTTTTGTTTAAAACCACATATTAAAAAAAATCGATCTGTTAACTCTTTTTTTAACAAGCACCGTTTTTTTAAGCATAACTCAATCCCAAAACTAAAGAATATTTTAGCTGGTGTTTTGCCTGATTAAAATATGTAGGAAAAACACCTTAGCGAAACAAACGTTGATTAACTCCGTTTCAGTTTTATAATAATAGATGTTTTAAGACTTTCTTGGTTATTATCGTCATCAGTTTTATCGAGGTTATCGATTTTTCTTATCTTTGTTCATGATATATTTATATCATAGATTGCCAAACAATGTGGTTCTTTAGGATTGAAGTCAATGTCCAATTAACGATTCCTCTTGCTTTGTTTTAAACATTATAAATGATGAGATTAATACCAGCGTCGTTCCAAAAGTAATGCCTCCTGTTTTTTTTTATTTCACCTGAATGGATCGGAGGGGATTGCAATTCAGAGTTGATTTTCCAATATTTCAACATTACACTCCCATTGTTACGTCGATTCTTTTTTTAAATTTATTTATTTTTTTTACTCTTTTCACCCCCAAACAAAGCATATTACCACTTAGAATATAAGGGGCTATGATTGTGTCTAACAAAGGATTGTGGGGAGTTGAGCAGTGAGATGTCTGTTCACATTACATTTAAACTTCTGCAGGTTATGCTTCCTATTTTTTATTTCGCCTGCATGGATCAGAGGGGGATTGCAAATTGCAATGTTATGATGACTGAACTTATGCATTCATGATCTGAAAGTTTTATCTCTCTGTTGCAGATATTGACGCTGTGAGATTTTAAGAAAGCAACCCGTCATGGATGTGCATCAGAAGCAGAGATGCGTTATTGAATTCCTGGTGAAAGCGCATTGAGAATGGTGGTGACTATGTAGAAAAATAAATTCTGGAGCACAAAATGTTGTTCATTTTAATGGTACCATTCCTATCTTTGTGGATCTTTAACTTTTTGAGTTAAAAATAAATCGGAGACTTTACTTTTGAAATACTGATCATACTAGCATTTCAGCCCAGTGTTGCTTGGGTGTTTGGAGGTGTATGTTTAGCAAAAAAAAAAAAAAAAGTGGTAGTAGGAAGGCAGGCTCAAACCCGTACCTCAAAGGAGGAAAAGAACCAGGAAAAAACATGACGTCTTTGCTGTTACGGCCACCGCCAAACCGGAAGTGACGTAGGTTTTAATTAAGGCTAGACAAGCGAAAAGAGGGGATGACTTTCGAAAATATCGGCAAAAAAAGCGCCCCCTCCCCCGTAGAAAAGTGACCAGTTGAAGGTGAAGATATTAATATTTTTAGCCAATTTTTCGATATTTGTCATCTGAAAGGTCAAACTTCAAAACGATATGATCAAGTAAAAATATGTCGCCTCTGTCAAAAGTTTAAGGCAGACATGCAAACATACATACATTCATTATTATATTGGTAACTCAAATTTTCGACCTAAACCGATTAAAAAGCTTGCCCTATCTCTGAATACCCTTTATGTAAAATTTCAAATGTTTAGACCAGAAATTGTCTGAGTAATTTGGTAGAGACCGAAGAAGTAAAATTTTTTTTTAACTTTGACCCCTATTATGACCCCTTAACGTTTATTGTTTTAGGCTTAAATCAAGTTATTAAGTTAGATCCATGTCCAAGGAACCTATATCTAAAATTTCAATTGTTTAGACCCAAAATTGGCGGAGGAGTTTGGTAGAGTTCTCAAAGGTCAAATCGTTGAACTTTGACCCCTTAACAGCCAAATTTCTGTCCGAAAACGGATTACAAAGATTTTCCCAAATCTCAGTATGCTGTATATCAAATTTCGAGTCTATAGACTGAAAATTGACAGAGTTATTACTTAGAGAAATGTACACACACACACACACACACACACACACACTTTCACTTTTATAGATATACTAGCATGGGTTCCCGGCGTTGCCTGAGTATTTGGAGATGTATGTTAAGCAAAAAAAAAAGTGGTAAATTTTTTCAACTTTGACCCCTATTATGACCCCTTAACATTTATTGTTTTGGGCTCAAATCAAGTTATTGTTAGATCCATATCCAATGAACCTATATCTAAAATTTCAAGTGTTTAAACCGAAAATTGTTGGAGGAGTTTGGTAGAGTTCTCAAAGGTCAAATTGTTGAACTTTGACCTCTTAATCGCCAAATTTTTGGCCGAAAACCGATCACATCGATTTTCCCAAATCTCAGTACCCTGTATATCAAATTCCGAGTCTATAGACTTAAAATTGACAGAGTTATTGCATAGAGAAATTTACACACACAGACACACAGATACACCGATACACACACACACACACACACACACACACACACACACAGACTCTTTCACTTTTATAGATATATAGATAGATAAATAGACGACAATGCATATACATCTGTTCAACACTAGCAAAAGTGCATTGAGAATGGTCATGACTATGTAGAAAATAAATTCTGGCACATAAAAGTTTACTCGTTTTAATAATACCACTCTCGTCTTCATAGCTCTTCAACATTTTGAGTTCCAGAAAAAAAAGTAGGTTTTACTTTTGCAACTACCCTAAAACGTTTCTTATGAACTAGTGGAGGTATCCAGCGTTTCCCGGGGTGTGGAGAGGTTTTATAGTAAGGGTATTGAGCAACAAAGCCCTAAAAAAAAAATCAGTGGGCACAAAAAAAAAAAAAATTTAATTAACCCCCTAAAAAATATGAAAATAGCATTGAGTACCAGTGCAAGCACAAGAAAAAACAACAACAATTAGCCGCAGGAGCTTATAACGCTAAGAGAAAAAGGAGATGAAAAAAAAAAACCCAACTGTTTAGTTGTCGCAGCAATGGTGTCTTAGAACGCCGTGAGCATTTAAAATAAGGTTAGTCATTGTGAAGCATATGATGACTTTTCAAAAATGCTGACACAAAAAGTGATCCCCTCCTTGTAAAAACGGACCAATTGACAGTGAAAGAATGAATGTTTTTAACCAATTTTTCAATATTTGTCTGGCGAGAGATCGATCTTTCTAACGATACCAATTTTGTCAGTGTTGGATGTGTGTGTCAAAAGTTTTAGCCTACTAATGTATGTTTGTATGTCTCACTAAAACTTTTGACACACATCCAACACTGACAAAATTGTAATGATACAAATTATGACTCCTCATCTGAAAAATTCAGAAACATAAAATATATCTAATTAGTGTTTTCAATCTCTCCCTCTTCCTCTCTGCCCACATTATAACAAAGATCAAATCGAATAAATATCCTTTGTCTTCCAACAGTTTTACCTTAACATAAAAAAAACTTATGTGCAGGTGATGTTCCCTCATTATGTTTTCTTCATCAAAAAATATGAATAAAATTTTATACGTGGTGACTTTTTATTTATTTATTTATTTTTCGTTGTTTCATTATTTTTTCCTGTTTGATACCATCGCGTTGTTTTGCTTTTGAGACAGAAAATGCAGACGAAAAATTGTGTTTATTGTGAATTTTAGCCTATTGTTTTAAAGGAGATAACTCTATTTTACTAAGAATTGTAAGAAAAAAAACTTTTTTTTTTAACTTCATTCAATAATGCGGTCTTTTTCTGCATAAGTACCAAAAAGACTAACAGAATCCAAATCTAACAGGAGCCTGATCATTTATCTGATGTAATCTTTGTTTTAAATCACCGAGGAAAGGAGAGAGAGAGAGAGAGAGAGAGAGAGAGAGAGAGAGAGGGCAAGATTGAAATCACTAATTAGTTATATCTTGTCGGCTCATTTCATTTTCAACATGGTCATGTTTTATGAACTCTTTAGTATGTAGCTCGAGAAAGATTCTTAAAGAAAAGATGCTCTGAGTCTATCTCTGCTCCACCATTAATTTCATGATAGATGCGCGATTGAGTTCCAATCTATGGTCCCCTTTGTAAAACATTTGCAACAGATACTCATCCTGCAACACCAGCTGTCAACAATTTCCCTATGGATTTAGGCAAGCCCGTTCCACAGCAGATATCCTAACTGTAATCTCTGAATATATATACCGATCTGCACAAGCAGGTGAGGGTAGAGCGGTAGCCCTCGATATATCTAAGACTTTTGACAGGGTATGGCACAATGGTCTTCTAAGGAAAATTAGATCATATGGTATTACTCGAAGAATGCATAATGTAATTTAAATCCTTCTTAAGTAAGAGAAAAATCCAGGTTGTCCTCGATGGTTGAACATCTAAACAATATGATATAAATGCGGGTGTACCTCAGGGGTCTATCCTTGGACCTTTATTATTCCTAATATAAATGACCTCCCCGATAAAACTGTTTCTAAGATGGGTATATTTGCTGATGACACCACTCTCTATAACAGGCACAAGGGGAAAACAAATGAACACATATCTAAGGAAATGGCAGAAACACTAGAGGAAGACCCCCAATCTGTAGTGGAATGGGGACAAAAATGGATGATCACATTCAATGCTGCCAAGAATAAGCTTGTTTCCTTCAATAATTACAAGAAACCTTCTCTACCACCAATAGCAATGGCCAAGAACACATTACCCGAAAGTACTTCCTGTAAACTCCTCGGCCTAACATTTACAGGGAACATGAACTGGAATAGATACATTGAGAATATTGCTAAGGCTGCTGTGAAGAAAGTGGGCTCTCTCTACCGTGCTAGAAAACTACTTATGCCTGAAAGTATCCTGTACCTCTATAAGGCCACCATTCGCCCATATATGGAGTACTGTTGTCACATTTGGGCTGATGCATCTGCTACTTGTCTCTCACTCCTGGACAGGGTTCAAAAGAGAGTCGCCAACCTGATAGGTCCTGAACTGTCATCTAGGTTTCAGCCTCTGTCCCATCGACGAAATAATATCCCTACAACTTATGTCCTGATAGTAGCCCCCTACTTCAAAGTGGCACTGTGCCTAATTTGGGATGAAAATTGAATAAAAAAAAAATGTATTTTTAGTGTCGACAATACTGAAGATTGAACCTTCAACCTCTAGAAGAGTGTAACTTTTACAATTGAATTTTCCAAGTACTTTATCCACTATGCCACAGGTCCTTGCAAGGATAATAATATGAATAGTTATATCCTGCCAGCCTATTTTATTTTCTGTACTTCCCAATACAGGGTGGAACGATAAAAGTGTCACCCTAAAGAAAACAACACTACAGCTTTATTTTAAAACTTTTATTGAAAAAATCAATTCAGGTAACTTGATTATGTAGTAGAGCTGGCATCTATTCAATGTAGCCGTTTTCATCCTCAATCACCACTTCAATATGGGTCTGGAACTAGAAGCATGCCTTTCCACAAGCGCCAGCAGGAGCTCAGCGAATACTTAGCAGATGGCGGTGATCAGACTAACTTTGGTGTTTTGGGAGGTATTGTTGGTGATGTTCTCAACGTTGCGAGCCTATCCTTGTTTTATCGTTATTTCCATGACAGGTGCTCGTCTGAACTCCAATCCCTGGTCCCCCCTCGCCAATCTTTCACAAAAACACCCGTCTAGCTGAATCCACTGTGAAAAATTTCCCCCACTCTATATCTGTGCCTAAATCAAAACGCGGATTCCATGAACAAAGCTTCTTTCTTAGAACTGCACGCCTGTGGAACTCTGTTCCGTCTGCCTGCTTCCCTCCAGATTACAACTTGGATGTCTTCAAGTCCAATGCTAACAAATTCCTAATGAACCGCCCCCTTAAGTAAACACTTCATCAAATCTCCACACTAACGTAATGTACTTGCAATAACCCTTATCCCTGAGTGGCTTCCGGGCCTTGATAAGTGGTGATCACTGTGTAAAAAAAAACAAAAAAACAAACAAACAAAAAAACGTATAACCAAAAGAGAAAGGTACAAGTAGTAGCACACCTTCTGAAACCAAGCCTGGGTTTCTTTGACGTGTGGGCTGGCGCTAAGTCCTGCTGCTGCACTCACGGTTTGCCAGAGGCTACCTAATTGCACCAGGAGATCACCACACTCTTCAGCACATCCAGGTACACTTTGGTGTTAACTTTCAAGCCTACTTTGAAGATGTGAGGTGGCATGATGTGGCCCTCACTTGAAACTACACCAAAAGCCCATAACCATAACCGGAAACTTTGCTGAGCTGTGCCCTCAAGCATGGAACCATTCGAATTTGTATTTTGAAGGTGCTGGCAATGGTCCTGTTGTCATAACTTGGATCAATAGAGAGCATGGGTTGTACAGCTGCACATCTCTGATCTCACTCGAACATTGTGTCACTTTCAGACATAATTGAAGGCTCCTATTGCTCTTGGGATTTGTACATAACTGGCCAACTTGTAGATGTATGGTATTATTACCATACGTTAACATGGGTACTAATTAGAGGTCACCATTTCGGTAGGCTCCCACTTCGGGGCGCCTCCGATAACAGGGAGAACTGGAGCGCTGAAATAGAAAGAAATACTGGTAAAAGAAGACATTGTCTTCTTATAAAAATGAGGACGTGTAACGCGACTTTGTTATGAATTCATGAGGTTTTATATATCCAATATATATGTGTGTTTTCCCGAAACTCGGGTTACAAAGAAAGACAGTGCATTTTGTAAAGTCTGTATTAATGTTCAATGCTCCTCTTGGCTACCTAACGGGAGCTGAGGAGTGAGGCGTGTGTTCTGTCTCTAGTCGCCGTGGAAGTAAGGACGTTTCCTTCACTCGAATGTCCCACGTAAACCGTTCTCGCTTTTCATTGGCTGGAACCTCTGATGACATATAAGAAGAAAGGAAGGAAAAGAGAAAAGAGTAGGGAGAAAGAGAGAACTAAGGTGAGAATACAGCCTAGTCTCGTAGTAGTAGCAGCTCACTACAGATGGTCTGCAACAAAAAAAGAAAACCGGTTTTCATCAAATGGAAATGGGATCATGTCATCTTTTCTAGGGCGACAATTTTATCATTCCACCCAGTAGACTGTGCTTTCCTATCACCCTCTCTCTTTGAGCCATGTGACCATGTCCATTTTTAATACATTTCCACTGCTTAAGCAATTTTAAGCTCATTATCATCAAGTTTACCTTTCTAGCAACGGTCACTTGCTGTTGATTACAACTAGCTAAATTATATACTAGTGAATCTATCTGCTCGATATCTAATATAGACATTATCTGCTGGACGACCTGTATTTTAAAGATTCCTGGAAAAAGTAAGATAATTAAAAAATATAAATATGTTGGAGTTATTGAGGATGTTGTTACCTTGGTTTTCTCACAGAAGAAATGTTGCGAGTTTGTCTCTGCTTTATTGTTATTTTCATGGCAAGTGCTCGACTGAGCTCCAATCTATGGTCCCTCCTCGCCAAACTTTCACAAGAAACACTCGTCTAGCTGAAAACACAAATCGTCCCCCCCACTCTTTATCTGTGCCTAACCCTAAACGTAGATTCCATGAACAAAGTTTCTTTCTTAGAACTGCACACCTGTGGAACTCTCTTCCGTTTTCCTGCTTTCCAGTGGACTATAATATCGTTGTCTTCAAGTCCAACGTATACAAGTTCTTGATGAGCTGTTCCACTTAAGTTAACAAATTTACCAAATTTCGATTACTAACGATTATATATTGTCCAATTTTACTACTGTACACTCTTTAACCCTTATACTCGAGTGGCCTCCGGGCCTTGATAAATGGTGATACCTATGTAAAAAAAAAAAAAAAGATGCTAATATTATTGCAAGAATTAGGTGTACAATGAGTGTGTAAAGCAATTCCTAAAGACAGACTTAGATCTGATGACCTCAGAGGAAAATTAAATTTGGAATTTATGATGAGTTGTGTGCAGACTTTGATGCTATGGCTATGTTGATAAAATGGATGAGTTTCTGGGTTAGTAGATGTTGAACAGCTGAGGTAGCAGGTTTAGTGCATAGGGGAAGGCCAAGGAAAACATGCGAGGAAATGCTAAGGGTGGACGAGAGAAGGAGGGATAAAAAAGATGATGATGATGCTGATGCTGATGATGATGATGATGGTGGTGGTGGTGGTGGTGGTGGCATGCTTTCTAGACACTCTTCCCTTGTAGTTATGTGCTCTCCATGCCAGCAAGGTGCGACACAAGGTAAGTTCAATGCAAGCAAATCCAGCCCCCCTCTAAGGGGTACTCTGGAAAGGTATAAAGATAACCATAAATGTACCCAGCAGCATTCCTCTGTAGAGGTGACTCAGGCGACCGGTAATACACAAATCACAGTGAATCAGAAAAACAGGTAACTCGTACACTGCAAGAAATGGTGGCAGATAAAAAAAAAACATTCTATTTTTCTACAAAAAAAAAAAAGAAAAAAAAACAATAAATATTCCATAAAGTAGAATATTTTTTTATGATAGCAAAATAAATTCAAAACAATGAAACAATAAGCAGGTCATCATCATCATCATCATCATCATCATCATCATCATCATCTATTTTCTTTGCTTCTTTTGTGACTGAGTCTGCAACGTGTGGGTCACGGATGTCTACATGATAACACGTTTGTAACGTTGCATTTTCTTCTCTGTCTTTTCTCTCTTTCTCTCCAGTTAAATAGTCAGATAGTATTACTACTCTCGGGATATCCCCAATTGTTCATAATGGACTATCCCAATCGTTTTATTCACAATAAAGAAAGAACTGTACCAGAAAAAGATCTTACTACCAAACAGAATAACAACGAATGGTCATGCTATTTTTATTTGGCACCAGCACTAAATGAACTCCGTTTGCCCCCCCGCCTCCGCCTCAAAGAACAGTCGTCAAGACACATGCTTATCTTTTACGTTGATTTCAGGAAAGGTATCACGAAGATTTTTATGTTCACGGTGAGAAAGTCTGCTTATTCAAGCACCAAAGCAACCTTCCCACCAAAGACAACGTCAAATCAGGAGTATCAAATTCCACCATCAACAGATAACCATTGTTTGCAATGGAATCGGTAATATTTAAAGAGAGCTTGATTACAGAAAGTTTGCCAAAAATTGAGGCTGAAACGACAGATTTTCTGAATACAAGCATACTAAAGATACCAATGAATCAAAAGGGTCAGGGGGTGAGGGGCGCAGAGTGACTCTTAAACTTGCGTATTATTTGGATTATTTGGACTAACGTTGTCATTTTGGCCGATGTAACCGCCAGCCTTCTCTAGGAGCATCTTTTGAAATTTGTGAATCTTTTGTAGTTTTTGGATTATTCAAACTACTATTCTCATCTTAGATGTTTAGGGAATCACCGGTTTTTGAGATTTTCTTTGGGGATTCCAATTTGGACAAGATATTTTTGGGATGAATCGACTTTAGAGAAATATTTTCAGTGAAAAATTTTTTAGAGGTTTATAATTAAATGTGAGAAAACAAGAAACATGTTACATGGATGATCACCTTTAATGCTGCCAAGACTAAACTTGTTTCCTTCAATAATTACAAGAAACCAATAGCAATGGCCAAAGACTCTTTATCTGAAAGTACATCTTTCAAACTCCTCGGCCTAACATTCACAGGAAACATGAGTTGAACAATTACATTGAGAGCATTGCCAGGACCGCTGCGAAGAAGGTAGGTTCTCTCTACTGTGCTAGAAAGCTACTAATGCCCAAAAGTATCCTGTACCTTTACAAGGCCACCATTCGCCCATGTATGGAGTATTAGTGTCATATTTGGGCTGGTGTATCTGCTACTAGTCTCTCGCTTCTAGACAAGGTTCAAAAGAGAGTTGCCAACCTGATAGGTCCTGAACTGTCATCTAGGCTTCAGCCTCTGTCCCATCAACGAAATGTTGCATCCCTCTGCCTGTTCTACAAGTACTTTAATGGTGAATGCTCCGACAAACTGCAAGCACTCATACCCCCTCGACGTAAATACCTCCGACAAACCCGACAAGCATCTAAATCACACCCCTTCACAGTAGAGATCCCTAGATGTAAGAGAGCCTTCTACTCTTCCCCAGAACCACTAGACTTTGGAATTCCTTTTCGAGTCTCTGCTTCCCCAACTGTACTGACATGCAGAAGTTCAAGTGTAACGTGAACCGACTTCTTGCTGCCCAACTTCCCACATAGTAGCCCTGTAGATTATGCCCCTGATAGTAGCCCTCTACATCAAAGTGGCAATGTGCCTTATTTGGGGTGAAAATGTAAAAAAAAAAAAAACGATAAACAAAAGCAAAATAATGAGTTCGGAGGCAGACATTCACAAAAGAAATATTTGGATGCAATTCTGTTTCGTAAAACATTTTTTTCACTAACATCAACAAGTAACATAAATATTTGGTTGAAATTGAATTATAGCAAAGTCTTAACAAATATCTTAATGACCCCTGAAGATTGGACCTTTTTTTTATTATTTACTGACACACCCTCAAACCTACGGTCCGAATTCTTGCAATGCAGAGCTAACCGCTCTTTTTCTTAGTAGAGAAAAGGATATATGGATTTCACCCCCGAGGAAGGTCGTAGGTTTCATTGACCGAAACGTTGTGCCAATAACACTCAAGATGAGAATAACTGCCCGAGTAACCAAAACAATACAAACAAATATTTTCTATATATTTAAAATGGAAAATTACAGAAATAGGAAAAACAAAGTATTTCATTTTCATCACTAGCAATAAATCTTTGTGTCGAACCCGAAAATTTAAATGTAATTTCAAACTGAACCCTTTATTCAATCGATATGGCTAGATTGTTCTTGTTTTATCAGCCATGAGTGAGTAGAAATGTTAAGCAAGTTATTTTTTTTTAAATAACTGATTGTTTATACATTTGTTTTTGCTGAGCAGACGATAATGCGAAAAGTTAATGAGGTGTGTGTATGTGTTTTCGTTAGTGTCTGCATAGGTATGCTATTACTGTGTGCACGTGTAAGTTGAGATAACAGTTATAAGCCTGACAGAGGGGCGAAGAGGAGAAGGTAAGAACATTTAGCATCCCTGTTACAAACTTATCCAGATCATTTTACATGATAGCCTGAAGTTATCCTATTAAGCAATGTTTCTGCTGAAACTTTAGTACTGCGATACTATCGATATCGACATTGCCCCCCCCCCTTAGTGTTAGGAAGTCAGTTTTGAGAATTTTCTTTAGGGATTCCAATTTGAACAAGATATTTTAGGATAAACTGATTTTAGAGAAATATTTTCAATGAAAAGTTTTTATAGGTTTATAATTAAACTAACAAAAATACACACGCTTTGCACAGGACTTTGCTGTATGATAGGGTACCAGTGAAGTGGGTACCTGACCTTAACATTTGACCTTGACCTTGAAAAATAGTGTGCACTATCCCTAGGTTGGAGACCATCATCATGTCAGGTTTGATCCTGATCGGTTCAGTGGTTTGGGCTGTAGGAGAGTATATATACATTTGCTATGACCTTGACCTTTGACCTTAACCTTGGAAAATGGTGTGCACCACACCTACTATCGTCATGCCAAGTTTGGTCATGATCGGTCGAATGGTGTGGGCAGTAGGAGAATATATATACATAGTCTACAAATTTTCCCATTGATAAATGGTGTACACCATCCCTAGGTGGGGGGCCATCATCATGCCAGGTTTGGTCATCATCGGTCCGTCCAAGGGTGTGGTTTGTGCTGTAAGAGAGTTGCACACACACACACACACACACACACACACACACACACACACACACACACACACACACACAAGCTACTACTTTATATATATAGATATGAGAAAGCAACAGAAATGTTATATGATAAACAAAAAACAAAATAATGAGTTCAGAAAAAGAGATATTTTATATACGTTTAAAATGGAAGATTACTGTTGAAAGTAAGTACGATAACTCTTAACATGGACCCTTTTATGATTACCTTCCTTTTACGTTGTAATCCCATAACCCCTTTTTACTCCCTGCTACCTCTTCCTGTTTCAAAAAAAAAATCTTTGTTCCAGTTCCTTTTCTCATTTCACTGAAATGCGACTCACAGCACGTGACTCCCTTAAGGAAAATAATGTATAATATCTAACACCCTTAACCAAAGACAGAACAACAATAAGCGGTAGATGGGCGTATAAAATCAAAGGAAATGCCGATGGGTCCCCTAAATACAAGGCCAGGTTTGTCACAAAAGGGTACAACCAAACTAAGGGAGTAGACTACACCGAGACTTTTTCTCCGACAGCTGATATCTCATCAATCTGCATGTTAATGCAAATAGCTGTCCAGTACAATCTAATAGTACACCAAATGGATGTAAAAATGGTGTCTCTCTATAATCTAATTGACCACGAAATTTACATGGAACAACCGGATGGATTCGAGACAAAAGGGGAAACAGACGAGAAACTAGTCTGTTTACTGAACAAACCCCTGTATGGCCTAAAACAATCAGGCCGGAAGTGGAATCAAACCCTGCACAGCTACTTCAACAGACACGGCTTTACTCCAAAAAAGAAAAAATTATCATCGTTTCATGGGTCGATAATTTAATCATTGCTGCTGAGAACATCAACTCACTAAACGACACCAAAGTCGTTAACATCGGAATCTAAAATGAGAGACCTTGGAAAGCTGCACCATAGTAGACTTCTATATAACCAAAGGTTATATCCAGATGAACCAAGAAAAATACACAACAAAAATACTGGAAAGGTTCGAGATGCCTGAATGCAAACCTAAGACAACCCAATGTGAGTAAAAACTGGACCTAGCTGGCGAAGAGGATGACATGGTTGACTCCAGGAAATACTGCAAGGTCAGCAGGAGTCTAATTTACCTGATGATCTGCACCCAACCAGATTTATGCTATATTGTCGAGAAATTGTCGCAATATTTGTCCAATCTATGAGAAAAGAATTGGGTGGCAGCTAAACATATACTGAGATACGTAAAGGGTATAATACGACACCAACTGCACTACGCGAAAAAAAAAATCATCCAATCCATCTAATCGCATATAGTGATGCTGATTGGGTGTCTGATTAACACGACAGACACAGTACATCCGGATATTATTTTAGCCTAACCCAGGATGAGACAATTATTTCCTGGAAGTCAAAAAGGCAACCTACAGTTGCTCTATTCACGTGCGAGGCTGAGTACGTAGCGCTGGCAAAAGCCACCCAAGAGGGGCTATACCTTGTGCAACTATTCAAGGAAATGGATCCACACCGAGAACACATCCCCATCAAAATATTCGGAGACAGTCAAAGCGCTATAGCGCTTTCTAAGGACCCCATTCATCTGCAGAGATGTAAAAACATCAACATTAAGTACCATCTTATCAGAAAAGCTCTGAATAATAGCAAAATACAAATAATTTACTGCCCCACAGCAGACATGATTGCCAACATCATGACAAAACCTCCAACCCGGACGAAGCTGGACAAGTTTAAAAAATTTTTATTTGGACCCTAAACTGACACTAATCTGCTCTCACATATCTTTGTTTTTGTTTTTATAAATAAATAAATAAATAAATAAATAGATAGATAGATAGATAGATAGATAGATAGATAGATAGATAGATAGATAAATAAATAAATATGCTGAGAGCAAGTGGGAGTGTTGAAAGTAAGTATGATAACTCTTACTTGGACCCTTTTATGGCTACCTCCCTTTTATGTATTAATTATTATGTATTAATCCCATAATCCCTTTTTACTCCCCGCTTCCTCTTCCTCTTCCTGTCTCAAAATAAAAAAAATATACTTCTCTTTATACCCGTAACATACGTGTTCATGTCCTCCTTCAAATCTTTGTTCCAGTTCATTTTCTCTTTTCACTGAAATGCAACTTGCAACAATTACAGCAAAAGGGAAAAACATAGAATGTTCGTGAATAGTTTTAGAGTTCTTGCAAAACCAAAGAGGTTCATTAGTTGAGACATTGAAGAAGTCAGAGACAATAGTTTAAGAATCGTGCATAATAGAGGGCCAAAAATTGTAATCAAAACTTCTCCATTCGAGTAAATAAATCATATTTCATTAAAAGTTATTGAAAAGAATCAATGTTCATTGTTTATCATATTAGAAAATAAGTTTTCTTTTTTTACAAGGTAGCCACTACTTATCAAAACCCGAAGGCCACTCAAGGATAAGGGTTGATGAGTGTACAGTAGTCACTGAGACAAGAAGCAGGCCAGCAGAACAATGTTCCACAGGCAGGCAGTTCTAGGAAAGAAGCTTTGTTCATGGAATCTGCGTTTAGATTTAGAAACAGATAGAGTGATGGAAATTGTTGATAGTGTTTGTAGCTAGTCGAATGTTTTTTGTAAAAGTCCTACAAGTGGAGGGGTCATAGATTGGAGGTCAGATGAGCACTTGCCATGAAACGATTTGAAGCATTTTCATTTTCATCACCGAAGGGTAAATTTCACGAGCTACAAATCTTTATGTTGAACTCGGAAATCTATACGTAATTTTGAACTGAACCCTTTATTTAATCAATAGGGCTTGATTGTTCTTGTTTCGTCAGCCATGAGCGAGTAGAAGTGTTAAGTAAGTTTTTGTTTTTTTAACTGATTGTTTATACATTTGTTTTTGATGAGCAGACGATAATGCAAAAAGTTAATGAGGTGTGTGTATGTGTTTTTATTAGTGTCTGCATGAGTATGCTATAAGCCATGAGTACATGTAAGTTGAAATAGCAGCCCCAAACCCGACAGAGGGGCAAGGAGGAAAGGGGGTGGCTAAGGCAACATAGATCTTAGCTCTGACGTAGATTTTATCTCAATTGTTTATTGAAGTAAAAATCTGGCTTTATATAGGATCAAGCTAAAATTTCTTTCTACAGAATATGGCTGTAGAGGAAGAAGGAGCAGCAATAGAATCGATTTCTGTATTTTTGTTATAATTTCTACTTATATATAAAAGGAACTTTTTCTGTGTGTCTCTGTGTGTATGGGTTTGTTCCCTATGGACTCCTAAACAGCTGGGCAGATTTTTTTAAAGAATTTAACAAAAATGTATTTTATGTACCTGGCAGTGTTCTTAGATAGGCTTTGTATCAGAACGTCTTTGATAAGTATCGATAATCGATAATCGATAATCGATAAAATCCAATTAAAGAAGAACTAAAGTTAACGCTTTATACAGCCTAACATTACGAGTGCATTTGAGAAGTTTTATCACCCACACAAGCAGAAAAGTCTGACCTATAAAAGCAACAATAGGCTCTTTGATATGACAGGGGCACGTTCGAAATGAATGTTTCTGTTTAGAGCAAAATTGAACCATGATACTTGACTTTTGCATTTTAAACTTTAATTAAAGCCATTATATAAAAATAATTTTATAAAATCAATAGTAGGTTCTCTACAGTGCAATGTCGACTACAATGTATTGTGGACTAAATCACTGTAGAGAGGATGGAAAAATGGGCGATTTTACTGGTTTCGATGACAATAAAAATATGGAAGGGTGAAACATTTGTTGATCATCATTCATTCCTGGGTAACGCGGGGTCTCTCTGCTAATATATTACTAAGCACTTTGTCAACTAGGCTCCAACCCCTGTCTCATCACTGCAATGTTGCATCCCTGTGTCTGTTTTACAAGTATTTTAATGGAATGTGTTCTGATGAACTCATTGCACTTGTGCCCCCTCGACATACCCACTTAGCAACAAAATCACACCCCTTCACTGTTAACGTCCCTAAATACCAGACAACAGCTTTCTACTCTAATAACTTCTTCCCTCGAACAGCTAGACTTTGGAATTCCCTTCCTGCTACCTGCTTCCTTGACTGTACTTATATGCAGAAGTTTAAATGTAACATAAACCAACATCTTGTTAATCTTTATCAGGCATGGTCCCAATTAGTAGCTCTTTACGTCCAAGTGGCGATAGGCCTTGTTTATGGTGAAGGTGAGTTTTTTAAAAAAAAAAAAGAAACCTATGTGAATAGTTTTGAATAAACTAATGAGCTATAGTAAAAGGGATTTATTATGATAATCTTTAATATCAAATGTGTGAAACAAACTAATGTGCTATAGTAAAGGTGGGGTGGGGTGGGTGGGGTGGGGTGGGGTAATTATGACAGTTTTTAATATCAAATGTGTGAAATAAACTAATGTGTTGTAGTAAAGGTGGGGTGGGGTGGGGTGGGGTAATTATGACAGTTTTTAATATCAAATGCTTGGAATGACTATGGAAAAATGTAGTAATTAGCACAGTTTTTAAAAGCACGTGTATCATTTTTATTTATTTATTTATTTTTTTTTACATGGTGATCACCACTTATCAAGGCCTGGAAGCCACTCAGGGATAAGGGTTATTGCAAGTACAGTACGTTAGTGTGGAGATTTGATGAAGTGCTTACTTAAGGGGGTGGGTCATTAGGAATTTGTTTACGTTGGACTTGAAGACTTGGATGTCTTCACTAGACCATAACACTGCCAATACATCCATTAACTAAATCCAACCAAACTCAATGCACTAGTAGTTGTAGTAGTGGTGGTGGTGGTGGTAGTAGTAGTACAGTTTTGTTAGTATGTGTAAACGAGAAGTAGAGGACAACTAATTTTTATTTTTAAATCAATTAAAAATAATAAATCAGAATTTTATTTGGTCTTATTGTACATTGTTGATCTTTTAAATCAAAACATTTCAGGTGAAAACATTACGTACTTATGTGTCATGGCAAAATTAGTTACAAGTTCAAAAACTGTGTTTATAGAAAAATTTCAAATGAAGTTCCAAAAATGTGTTTAAAAATAGTGTTTAAAGATGCAGAGGCTAATTTATGTCAATTCCACTTAGAAACTTGGTATTTATGAATTATTACCCGTCTAAGGATTGGCCAGCCCTAAATTAACTTTCGACATAAGTAGTTTCAACGTGGTATAGCCATAAGCTGATTTGTGATACAAGGGAAATTACTCTGTTTGCTCTGAACATTTTTTTAAATAACACGTTTAAACATTTTTCTTTATCATAATTAAATCAAATATGGTTGATTCTTATTAGAATATATAATCAGATATGATTATATATTCTAATAAGAATCAAAGACTACAATAAAGTATCATTAAAACAAATATAATAATAATCGCACTATGTTAAGAAGAATTTGATTAAATATCTTTAAGTATTCTTAAAAAAAATAAAATTTAGTTACTTCCCTTGGTTAAAAATTGTCGGTGCTTATTGAGGTAGAATCGGCAAAACAAACATATATTTTTTAATGTTTAAACAAAAACAATATTACCTACTTAATTGTCACGTCGAAAATAGTGATATATCCAACAATTACGAAAATTCATCTTGTAGAACAACTGGTATTGTGTTTTAGTAAAAAAAAAGAAAAAGAAAAGAAGTCTATCGCTAAAGACAACATATATTGCACGCCGTGAACAAGTAATTTAAAATATTCGTTCCGAGTTAAGTTCCCGTGTGTGTGAACTCTTAATTGTCTACTTTATAACGCCTGAAAAAAAATGCAATTTTACCCAATTTCTCGTAAAAAAATTACTTTCAACTATAAATAACTTTCTACTTTATGAATTTTCATAATTTTTGGGGTACTTGTACAGTTTAGTCAAGACATTAAAAAATCAAAATATCGAAAAAAGGTTATATTGCATATATCCGTTATGGAACGAAGTTCTCCGAAAAAAATTTCACTTAATTTCACCAAGTAGGTTTTTTTTTTTTCAGCGAAAAAACAATTTATTATGATACCGGGCAAAAGGTTCGATTTTTAGGAAGAAAAGCTAGAATTAAAGATGGGGAGGGAGTATCGGCGCTTTATATGGAGTTGTATAGGACTAGGATATATAAAATCTTATTCCGTTACAAAAGAAATTAATGACATTACTGAATTGTATAATTGTTCATAAATTGGTTGACACGCAGATTTTTTTCTTTTTATTTTTCTATATACTGGCAACTTCTTTAAGATTCCCTTCCTATTAATTCTTACTTTCTCTCTTTCTCTCTTTAACTATATCTCATCATTCTTTCTTTTCCCTTCTAGTCCTTATTCTCTTTATAATAACCATTTATATCTTTTTTCTTTTTCTTCTCCATATTATATGTATATTTTTTTCTCTTTATTTTCTTTCTCTATTTCTTTTTTTCTCTTCTTAATCACTCTCTCTCCATTATAATCTTTTAACTTTATTTAAATTGCCCCTCCCTCTTTACATCTTATAATTAAAGTACTGTATTTTAAGTTTTTTAACTCCAACTTTTAAAGAGTTCCTACCTAAAATAAAAATCCATTATTCATTGAACTTTTGAATAGTCAAGTCACTGCCTGATGATATCTGTTGTTTGATTGAAACAAGTGGCTATTTGTAGCAGCAGGATGTGACCATGTTTATATAACAATAAACAAGTATATATATATATATATATATATATATATATATATATATATATATATATATATATATATATATATATATGCATGCTCATATGCTAGTGCATGTATATATATTCCAGCTTAAGAATATTCAAAGATAAAAAAATGACTGAATTTAGCGAGATTTATGTGATAATGCTCAATAATAAAGAGTAAGGTGTACCCTTATTTATATTCAAATGAATATTATTTTAATGTCACTACACAATTAAAATCATGCTTTGGTCCAATTGGTTATAACAATAATTAACCGACTCTCATCAGGCGACAGAAAAAAGTGTTTATCCTTCTTTCAAAAAGTCATATTCTCAAATGAAGACGAAAAAAAAAAAAAAACAATCGTACATAACTAAGCTAAGAAAGTCACGTGTTTAAACTATGAAGAAGAAAAAAAAAAGGATAGAAGTAAAAGAAGTGAACAGAAAGAAAGTGGGTCAGTGGATTTTATTTCATCCAGACGATCGTTTTTAAGAACGGGGGGAGGGGGCGGTTGTATTTGATTTATCATTTTCATTTTTATTCATTTGTTTATTTTTTTCTACATAGTAAGGCAATGTTAAGCATTTAATGTTAATATTTTATTGTATTGTGTTTCAACCAATTTTATTTTATTTTCTTTCATTAGTTGAAAACCTGAAATTTGAATGCTAATTACATCTAAGGAGTATTGAAAGTTATAGAGATTTAATGATAGGCTAAATCGGA
>NC_136521.1:70117477-70344977 GCF_053919585.1 Euprymna scolopes | reverse complement strand
GCAACACTGGGCGGCCTGCTAGTATATATATATATATATATATATATATATATATATATATATATATATATATATATATATATATATATATAAGCTGTGAACTGATAAAACCAACTAGTCTACAATAATACTGCCTATTCAAGGACTTTTGTGTGTGTGTGTGTGTGTGTGTGTGTGCAGAGGCGGATAAAAATAGAAACGGGGACATAGTTGTTCTTAACACCGGTCAACTCTTAAGCACACATAAGCGAGCGTTTGTGTTTGTTTGTTTTTTACACGCGTAACAAATTGACAAGAGAAGGGACTTGTTGTTGATGGCGTCTTCGGCATTTCTTGTGATTTCTTAAGAAACAATACAAAAAGTCACTAATCAAGGTAAGACATATATTTTAAACTTTCATAAAAAGATTCCGAGTCAACTTCGAAATAAAAACATTGAAAGTGTTTATTTACGTGTTTTTATATAGATTGGTACCCATGGTGGGTGATAGGTTCTGTAAAAGTTTTTTGGAATATGACATCTTCGTGCCGTGACGGATACGTACATCGTAAACATTTTCCTGTACTTTTTTTTTTTTTTAATCCGGTTGAACTCTGGACTTGCTCCTTTTTTTGTGTGTGTGTGGTAAATTTTTGCTAATGTATTGTTTTATTCTGTTATAACTATTCGTGTGTGTGTGTGTGTGTGTGTGTGTGTGTGTGTGTGTGTTATTAAAAAAAAGGTGCTTGTGCTAAAATAGTCGATCGACAGATCTATTTTTTTTTTTAAATAATGTATCGTTTTAAGCAAAAACAACAGCACTTACTTAATTGCCATGTCGAAAATAATAATATATCCCCAAATTACGAAAAGTCATTGAGTAGAACAAAATCTATTGTTTTTAGTAATAAAAAATAAATAAATAAAATAAAATTAAAAAAGTCTAAGGCTAAAATGTTGGTCGCCACTAAAGTGGAGAAAAAGTAGCTCCGAGATAAGTACGTCCCCTGAATTCGCAATCTTGAAGGTGTTCACATCTAGGGAAAATGCTATTTCCGCAAATTTTCCGTAAAAATTACTTTTAGCTCTAAATAATTTTCGTAATTTTTGGATATATTACTATTTTCGACATTAAAATTAACTAAGTACTGTTTTTATTAAAAAAAATCGATCTGTCAACTTTATCTTAAAAAGCACCAAAAATAAAAAAAATCGATTACGTAGACAGTTTAATTATTTGCTTTTTTTTTTTTTTTTTTTTTTTTTTACAAAAACGAACAATTGAAGAGAAATTATTAATCAAACCCATTCTTAAGGCGAAGTTTATCATAATCTTAAGTCAGTAAAGAAGAAAAAAAAATGAAAAAGTTGTTCCATGTAATGTCGGTACTTATTGACTGTTCGGGACGGCATCGGCCCAGGGCCCACTCCCCGTCATTCATCATTCACGGTGAAATAATAATAATAATAATAATAATAATAATAATAATAATAAACGGCTGAAATATTAAGGAAAACCCTTGAATGCGGAGAATAAACACAAGACAATATAACAAAGAAGCGTTACAGGGAATGAAGAACACCGAAGTTGCAGAACACATGTTACACCCCCATCATGCATCCCCTCCATTGTTTCACCACCGTTCCCCCAATAGAAAAGTGATACCAAAGAGCCGAGAAGGGTCAAGGAGGATGGAAAGACCGAGGAGGGAGCACTCCGCCGGACAAGTGTGAAGAGAACTGGGATCTTGGGGAGGCTTTAGTGCCACTCAAATTCCAGTATAAACCAATGGCCACTGCCAGCGAGAAATCAATGGTAAGCGGCTGTTGCAATGATGCAAATTTATTTGCAAATGCTATCGAAGGAGGAGGAGAGAGCTGGACGTCTGGGGAGACTTGTTGTCACTCAGCTTCCAGACCACAGGTCTCCATTCAAATCGTTTGTTGATTTGTGTGAAAGCTCCATGTGAACCAATAATAAAAAAAAATTGGGTTTGTATTACAATCCACAGAGGTACAAAAAAAGATGTCAAAAAACAAATATATAACAAATAAATGGGGTTTGTATTACTGTACACAGATTCGAAAAAGTTGTCAAGAAACAAATATATAACAAATAAATGTTATCAAAGGCAAGATAAGTTACTTTTCTACCAAACTGGATATATTTTTCGTGTTTTTATTTAATGTAACATGTTTATTCAGCTAGAAAACCATACAGTGTTTACCGATGTATTGGAACATTCAAGATGGCGTCTTATTCTCTCTTTAACACGGTAAGTGTGGAAAAAGATGTTATAAATAAAAAACCGGATAAAATACTGTTAAAAACTCGCTCAATGTATGTTACCGTGACATAGGTTGACATATATTCGGCGGGTTTTTAATAGTATTTTGTATAGTTTTTTATTTATAACACCTTTTTCCATACTTACGGTGTTAAAGAGGGTGTGAGACGCCATCTTGAATTTTCGAATACATCAGTAAACACTATGTTTTTCGAGCTGAATAAATATGTTACATTGAATAAAAACACAAAAAATATATCCAGTTTGGTAGAAAAGTAACTTATCTTGCCTTTGATAACATTTATTTGTTATATATTTGTTTTTTGACAACTTTTTCGAATCTATGTGTACAGTAATACAAACCCGAATCTTTTAAGTAGGTTTTAACCCCACTGGGTTACTGGTATTTTGGTAAAAGGAGTCGACTAAGAGGGTTTATAGTTCTCCCCCACTGCAAGAACGGAGACACCAGGGTCAGAAAGTTGCATTGAGAAGTCAGCGTCCACCCCACCCCCACCGAGGACTGGCATTCTAACCTGGACAACCCCGTCAGCATCCCCCGGTAAGGGCGATTAGCAACAAACTAACCCTTTCTCAAAGAGAAAAGGTAAGGTCTAAGAGGTGGACCTCCTAGAACTACACAGAACTAATCAGGGACCGGATCAGGAATGGTTTACTCTATTGATTTTGGGGATCAAGAATAAAAATCCCTAGCCAGCTAAGAGTAATCACAAAATTTTGTAGACCATCAGAAAGACCTTTGACCTCCTCCTCCAAAATCAACAGGGCTTTAAGTGAAATGATTTTATTGACATTTTAAATTAATTTTAATAATTTTCATTATTGTAATATTATCGTCATTTTTATTTGATTGAATGTTTCGTGTTTTGATCTTGGTACTCGACAGATTGATTTTTTTAATATATTATTTTAAGTAAAAACAACACTTATGTCGAAAATAGTAATACATTAAAAAATTATAAAAATTCACCGCGTAAAAAATGAATTATAGTTAAAAGTAATTTTTAGTCAAAATCGGGGGAAAATTGCATTTTTCTTAGATGTGAACACTGAAGATTGCGAATACAGGGGACATACTTATCTTCCTTTTCGCCAATGTAATGGCTGAAAATTTTTTTTAGCCAATAGCGATAGACTTTTTATTTACTAAAAAAAAGACAATAGCATTTGTTCTACTCGAAGAATTTTCGTAATTTTTGGATATATTGCTATTTTCGACAACAATTAAGTAAGTATTGTTGTTTTGGCTTAAAACCACATATTTGTCGACTGTATCATAACAAGCACCGATAAATCAGCCATTCCCGATCTGTTTTGTGAATTTCATTCGGAAACATTCAGGCCGATACGGATTCCCAGAATTATGAAAGCATCGAAGAAAGCTCTGCTATTCATCGAATAGTTTTGTCTAAGAGTCGTAGTAAATCCACTACTATTACTGCTACTACTCTTTGCTCTGAAACAAACATTTCTTTGTTTGATGCTAATAATAATTTTTAAAAAAATGATATCAAAATAAAGGATAAAGAGTAAGCAGTAAGGAGTAAATCAGCAGCAAACGGTATCCCGTCAGTCCCGGTTCCTGATATTAAACTTGATCTGTAATACAACTTCCGTTGAGTTGCGAACATTTTGCAGTGTGTGTGCATATATATATATATATATATATATATATATATATATATATATATATATATATATATATATATATATATATCAGGTTGACAAGAAACTTTCAAATTCAGATGAACATATTTCAACTCAAACAAAAATTTATCGATCAAAATAAGCACCATCAGAATCAACACACTTTTGCCAATGCAAAACAACGTGTATTTATGCCAGCAACGTAAAAATCTTGCGTTCTGGTGGCAATGAAGTCTGTAACGTAGCAGTTACCAACAAAGGAAAGAAGTAAAAAATCCGGGTCAACATTTTTTTCTTTTTTTAACAAAAGTTTTTATTACTTTTATTCTCTTGCCTTGACATGCCTTAAAAAAAGTCTCTCGTCATCATCCATCTCGCCCGGCGTACACTTTTCTTCCTTCTCCGACCGCATACCGGCCACATCCGGCCCATTTTCGTCCTTGACTTTACACGTTCATTTTCTTCGACATCGACTTTCTTTTTCTCCCCCACGTGATGCTGCTCATATACACTATGTTAGAAATCGCTGAAGGCGTTTTTGATATCACTTAGGTTTTTGAAGCGTTTCTCATGCAGAAAGTTGTCAAGATGCTTGAAAAAGTGGTAGTCGGTAAGTGTGAGGTCTGAAGAGTATGGTGGATGAGGCAGAGTTTCATAGTCTAATTCATTCAAATTCAGCAGGGTTGGTTTAGCAACGTGTGATTGGGCACGGAGGAGAATTGGCCTTTTCAGTTGACTAATGCTGGATGTTGTTGTCGAAGTTTCTGATGCATTTCATCCATTTGTTGATAGTACTTGTCCACCATGATAGTTTCGCCTGCATTCAAAAAACTGTAATGAATGACACCTAACAGTCAGCATGACCTTCTTTTGGTGCAACTGTGACTTCGGGAAGTGTTTTAGAGCTTCATTAGTGTCTGACCACTGAGCTGAGTGTCGACGGTTGTCGTAAAGAACCCACTTTTCATCGCAAGTCACAACCCAGTCGAGAGTCGATCTTGTTGCGTAAAAGAAAGGAAGATGGCACTTCATAACAGCGTTTCTTTTTGGTGTTGTTCAATTCGTGAGGCACCCGTTTATCAAGTTTTTTTTTTGTCTTTCCTATCTCTCTCAAGTGGTTGGAAATCGTCGTATACATTATGTCTAATTCAGAAGCATGTCCTCAAATAGTTGTGCATGGATTGACTTCAACTAAGGCTCTTAATTGATTGCTGTCAGCATCCGATGGACAAACACTATGCTCATCATCTTCAAGACTCTCGTTGCTGCCATGAAATTTCTTAAACCACCATTGCATTGTGCATTCCTGAGTCATGAGCTGTTTCAGCAGCTTTTTTTCCATCTTGTATTCAACGTTCTGAAAAAAAGACATAATTGTTTTAAAACAATTGTAATTTAAACGATTATATAGAGCAAAAAACGCTCTTTAAGACGATATAAAAAGTAAAGGTATTATAACAAAAATTTATTTGAAATCAAAATTAAAAATTTTGCAAAAACTATTGCATCAATCTAATATATCCAAGATGGATTGAAAACGTCAATTTTTATAAATTTAGAGAAATACTTCTGATTGGCTTAGAATTCTTTTCTGTTTTTATTAATTCAGACAGGATTATGTGCAGAGAGATTTGAACAGAAACGAGCTTAAGCCATGGGGTAGTGGATAAAGTACTAGGTAAAATTCACTTTTAAAGTTACACTACTGGGGGTTGAAGGTTCAATCTGCAGTGCAGGCAACACTCAAAAAGTAAAATTGAGAATTATAGGATGGAACCATAAGTGTCGCCCTAAAGAAAACAATATTACAGCTTTATTTTAAAACTTTTATTGAAAAAATCAATTCCGATAACTTGATTATATAGTAGAGCTGACTTCTATTCAATGTACCTGCCTTTAACCTCAATCACCGCTTTGATATGGGTCCGGAACTGGGAGCGTGCCATTTCCACAAGCACCGGTGAGAGTTCGGCAAATACTCGGCGGATAGCAGCAATCAGGCTGGCTTTGGTGTTGTGGAAGGTCATTTTGGTGATATTCTCTATGTATGACCAAACTATGTAATCCAGCGGGTTCAGGTGGGGGGAGGAGGGGCCCCAGTGAGAGAAGGGTACAAACTCGTAGCACTCCTTCTGAACCTTGGGTCTCTTTGGACTTGTGAGCTGCGCTGAGTCCTGCTGCCAGGTACACCTGGTTTTCATCAAATGGAAATAGAATCTGTTGTCTTTTCTAGAGTGACAATTTTATTGTTCTGCCCAATACTTAGGACTTCTACCTGGTCACGGCTGATGGAAAGAGAACAAGTTACCCCTGTGTATTAAATAAAGGGTCCCATTCGAAATTTTATGCAGATTTCCAAGTTTAACAAGAAGGTTGTTGGTTACATTGATGGAAATGTAAAAATATAAGACTAAAGATGTAAGTCTTGTTATCTTGCTTGCTTGTCACACTGGATGACATCACAGAATATTGAATGCAGCAATTAGATCTGCCAACATGTTTACCAGAAAGAACAGTTGGAAATAAGTCATACACCATCTACTCTGACTATACAATCCCTACAGCTACGTATCTAGAAAACTGAGCTATTAAACCCAACATAGTGAAATGGGAAAAGCAAGAGAAAGAAGCAACCTTGGTAGAAGTTAGTGTCTCCAATGATGCTGCTTTAAACAAAGCTGAGAGGGGAAAGATAACAAAATACCAAAATCTTGTGTACGACATGAAAAAAACTAGAATCTTTATAAAATCTCCATCATTCCAGTAATTATTAGAGCAAGAATTTCAAAAATTACCTGGCAGTAGCAAATATACCTGATAAACCAAGTGCAAGAGAGATTCCACCAATCTCACTCAAACGGACGGTAAGAATCTTAAAAAGATCTCTCGGTTGGAATATCTGAGTTAGCAGGTGAATGTTTAGCATTTGGTAGGATGCCCCATCCCCAGCTTAAACAAACTGATAAGAAAATTCTTTAAAAAGTGCCTTATACAAGTGGAAATTTCAAAAGTAGATAATGTCATAAAAGGCGAATGACGTCATAAATAAAAGTTGATTTCCATGACACATAGTGGAAGGAGGCAAAGAATTAAGAGAGAAAGAGAGAGGGGGAAAACAAATTATTATCAAGAAAGAAAGATAAGGCGATTAGAAAGTATCTATACCAAAAATTTATTACTGGAATATAATTCTTACCAGAAAGCATCTTATATCTTTACAAGACCACCATTCACTCATGCATGGAGTATTGTTGCCACATCTGGGCTGGTGCATCTACCACTAGTCTCTCACTCTTAGACTGCGTGAGAAATGCTTTAAAAACCTAAGCGATATCAAAAACACCTTCAGCGACTTCATCGCCACCAGGATGCAAGGTTTTTTTTACATCACTGGCACAAATATACGTTGTTTTTTGCGTTGGCAGAAATGTGTTGATTCTGATGCTTATTTCGATCAATAAATTTTTGTTTGAGCTGAGGTCTGTTCATCTATATTTAAAAGTTAAAAACTGCAAGAACTTTCTTGTCAACCTGATCATGGAAGAAATACAGGATGATTGGAAAATAACTGAAATATAATTCTTACCAGAGAGCATCCTATATTTTTACAAAGCCACAATTCGCCCATGAATGGAACATTGTTGCCGTATCTCGGCTGGAGTATCTATTACTAGTCTTAGACAAAGTCTCCAATCTAATAAGTCCCGCACTGTCAGCCAAGCTCCAACCTCTTTCACATCGCTGCAAAATGTTGCATCTCTGTGTCTGTTTTACAAGTGCTTTAATGGAATGTACTCTGATGATTCTATAGTACTTGTGTCCCATGAAGTACATACCCCCCCTTGATTAACCCAAAAAGCAACAAAATCCCACCCCTTCAATCTTGAGATACCTAGATGCCAGAAAGTTTTCAATCATATTAGCTTATTCCCTTGAACTGCTAGACTTTGGAAATCTATCCCAGTTTCCTGCTTCCCTGACATGCATGTATTGTGAACAGACATCTTGCTGCTCAACTCCCCATAGTAATCTGTTAGACCACAATCCCAAATAGTAACCCCTTACATTCTTGTTTGGAATGAAAAAGAATAAAAAAAAATGGTGGAAGTGGGGACAACAGTTGTGGAGTCACCTTTTTAATTATTCCTTTAGTTTTCACATTCAATCAGCAATATTTTTGATGATGGACTAATGCCTTGTTGATTAATGATTCAAAGATTTTAGTAACGAGAGAGAAGAGGTTAATGGAACTGAATTAAACTAAATATAGCTCACATTACCCACCTTTACACCTAGCAGCTTCATTTCAAAATTCATAATGATTGGTTAATTAGTTTAGGAGTGAATCCTTACATATACACTTTTTATGAAATAGAGATTTGAAAATTGGAAATTATACAAACGAATTGTTTGTCATAAATTGTCCCATGAGTAAACACACCAAATCCATTAGCATCGATTGCCCTTTTATCATTATTAATCCCTGTCCTCGAATGATTCTTTGTCTTGATAAATGGTAATGCAACAGGAAAAAAAAAAGATAAAAGTGTAGTTTCTGTTCAATTTCAAGAAATCATCTGCCCAGACATTACTTCTTTCGAAAGAAGGAGAGATGGGAGCAGGGATACATAAGAGTTGCTATTCATTACCGGGCAACTCCGGGTGGGATTTTTAGTATTTTAAAATTATTTTAGTTTAATCGTATTTCCAACGTCATATGATCTTGTTAAATGTGTTTATTGCACAGGTTTTAAAGGCAAAATCCAACTTGTACTTTATTTTTTGGCAGGTATGTCTAAATAATGATGGCAGTAGTTTTTGGTGCTATTAACCTAAGTAAAACATTAGTTGTATTTAGAGGAGGAGGAGGTGAGTGAGGGTGATAGTGGTGGTGGTCGTTATGTTGACCCACATTTTTTTGGACTACTTAATTCTTCTACTGTTCAATTTCTTGCTTCTAAACATAGAACCTCGGCTGCTCGACATCCCAAATATTATGAAAAGAGAAGCAAGAAACGGATATTTTGTTTTTTAAGAAAAAAAAAAGTTTAGTTCTCTCGCACTGCAAAAACTTAGACACCAGAGTCGGAAAGTGGGATTGAGAAACCAGCACCCCTGACGAGGGGCACTCTGACCTGCAAAAAATGCTCAGGCAACGCCATTGACATTCCCCGGTGAGGGCGCCTCAGGCGATTAGCAATAAACTAGCCCTTTTTTCAAAGAGAGAAGATAAAGCCTTGGAGGGTGGACCTCCTAGAACTGCA
Source organism: Euprymna scolopes (assembly GCF_053919585.1). NCBI lineage: Eukaryota > Metazoa > Mollusca > Cephalopoda > Sepiida > Sepiolidae > Euprymna > Euprymna scolopes. Next base: position 70,335,777 of record NC_136521.1, on the reverse strand, counting down.
CAGAACTAAACTAACGCTGCAAAATCAGCAGGTACCGGATCATTACAAGAATGGCCTAATCTCTGTTGATTTTGGAGGCCAAGGATAAAAATCCATAAAGAAGCCAGAAATGCAACATTTGAGATCTTAGTGTCTTTAAAGAATTTTTCTGTGCTTGTCCAAAATTTGCCTATATTAAAAAAAAAACAAAAAATAAAGAAAAATCTGTATGATGTAAATACCGGTGACAGAAAGAAAACATCGTATTCCAAAAATCACATAAATTGATCTAATGGTTTTTTTTTTTATAAAGGAAATTATTTTGAAGAAATTTGAGTTTTTTTTCTAAAATCTCACAAGTTTGAATTATTTTGAGTTATCTCCCTTGTTCCTTTAGTTTGTTTTCAAGATGTTATGATATCGTCACTGATTGGTTAAACACAATATTCGATTTTCTTATTTAAAAATAAAACTATTTGATCAATTTATGTGAGTTTTGGAATATGATATTTTCTTTCCATCACGGTAGGTACATGATACAGATTTTTATTTATTTTTTTTTTAATATAGGGAGAATTCTGAACAAGCACCATATCTTTCTATGTCCAACTTTCGGCAACCAAACTAAACACCATGAATAAATATTTTGAATATCTAAACAACTTATTTGCTTCTCGGTCTGACCTTTACTCCTAATCTGAAATGGAACACGAGCATCAAAACGTTGCTATGGTCGCTAGAAGAATGGTTGGATCTTTCTACTGCTCCAGCAGATATTCTCACTGCTGATGCAATTCTCTACCTCTATAAGAGCCAAGTACATCTTAGGATGGAGTACTGTTGCCACATCTGGGCAGGAGCTGCTAGAAGCACTTATGCTGCCTTGACACAGTTTAAAATAGACTTTGTAGCCTAGTGGGGAATGCCTTTTTCTCTTCCTTGCCATCTCTTTCCCACAGAAGAGATGTTGCGAGCCTGTTTCTACTCTATCGTTATTTCCATGGCAAGTTCTCGTCTGAGCTCCAATCTATGGTTCACCACTTGTCAAACTTTCACGAAAAACACTCATCTAACTGAAACCACTATCAATGATTTTCCCTAACTTTTTATTTGTGCTTAAAACTAAACATAGATTCCATGAACAAAGCTTCTTTCTTAGAACTGCATGCCTGTGGAACTCTGTTCCATTTTCCTGCTTTCCAGTTGACTACAATATGGTCGTCTTCAAGTCCAACATAAACAAATTCTTCATAAGCTCTTCCCTTAAGTAATCCAATTTAAAAAATTTCCACTATTAATAATTACTACAGTTTTTTTTTTTTTTTTTTTTACACGGTGGTCACCACTTATGAAGGCCCGGAAGCCACTCAGGGATAAGGGTTTTTACTGTACTGTCTCATTGACTACCATACGCACATTAACCCTTATCCTCGAGTGGTCTCCAGACCTTGATAAGTGGTGACTCCTTTGTAAAAAAAAAAAAAAAACTTAATGCAAAAAACTTTTTTTCCAAAAAAAATACTGGATTCAGCATTAAATGGAAAAGGTTTGATATGTTTAAAAACAAAACGACCAAACCAAACCAGCCATAGGCGACAGTTCACAGGCCAATTCTTGATACTTTGGTCAATGATTAATATGCAGTATCTGTATTAATTTTTAAAAAATGGGGGGATATTTTAATTACAATGCCCCGAAAAGTAAATGTGATATTGTGGTGACTGAAATGATTCTAGTTAAAATTAAATCTTTATCACTTCTGACCAAATAAGACCAATGACACCCATTTTTCTGTGCACTTTTGATGGTCTTGGACCTAATTTGCTCCGACTGTAATTTTTTAATGTTTTGTGCAAATAAATAATTCAAAGTGTAGTATTTGTTCTGCATTGGGTGTTCATGCCAATCGAGGTTCGCTTTGTCGTCCTTCCGATCCATGACCCCCCAATCTTCTTTCTTATCAGAATGAGGTATCATTTGCCTTGATCTTAAAAGGGGCACTTTCCCAGGTATTACCTCCTCTTTTGGTAGAGGATAGGGTTAATAAACAGTTGCATAAAGTGCCCCTTGCAGGGAAATAGTGACATGTTCGTTCTTGGCTTCATTTTTACACCTTGCTAGAACCCTCCTCCCAGGGGAAGTGGCTATAGGCTTTTAAAATAACCTTGTGTCACCTGAGAGGAAGGGTCATGAATTCTGTTTTCAAGCCAGATTCAAAGTATAATATCTGTTTTGTCTTCAGTTAGAAGAGGGGAAATCTTTTTTTAAACTGAGCTAAAATGTACCTTTTCTTGGAGAGCTTTATTTTCTTCTACCATTTAAAAAAATTTTTTTTTTTAAATATGACCTTGTGTCAAACTTTATCCTCATGGGGAGGCAAGTCAATCGGGACAATCTTATTTAATTTTATCACACATTCTTTCCTACAGATGGCAACATGATTATCTTCAAGTCCAATGTCAAAAAAATACCTGTCATAAATCGTCCCATAAGTTATCAAACCTTGTTCATACCATTGGTTAGTACTTCCATAGTGTTCTTCATCTTTCAGCTGAGAACCTTTTCGACAAAATATGTAACCAAACCAGCAAACGAGAGGAGAGCTTGCCACAAAAATGGATATGTCACAGCAAGAATAGACAACATCATTTGAGATGAACTACTGCCAATAAATACGAAGAATAGCGACTGAATACCTCAAGCTTTCGTAGATCATTTGCTCTCATCACCAGGTTTCACAGCTATTAAATATACATGCGGATTTTAATACCAAATTTTACATCGGGTCTGAACCAAAGTTGAGATCAAAAACGATAGAAAGCCGAACAATCATCACTGATGCGTTCGTTGATATCCTCTTTTGACCTGTTGTGGTAATGATAGAGCCAAGGTATTTGAAATGATTAAACTCTTCGGGGACTTCTCCATCGAAAGTGATTGTTTTTCATTTGCGAGAAAACTGGCAATCAGGAGCTTTGTCTTTTTATCGTTGATCTTTATGCTGATGTTGGAGGCATAAAACTGTACCTCGTCTATCGCAGATTGGATGTCAGCAAAACTTCTGCCCAGTCAAGATGGAGTCGGTGTTAAATGCTGGCTGAAATGAACAATGTCCTAGAGTTGGGCGGATACATTTTTCTGCAATTTAATGACTGCCTATTTTTGACATTTCATTATGCAACACAATTATAATTAAAGAGGTAATAACAAAGAAAAGAAAACTTTCACATCTGCGTGGGAGTTGATTTGAATTTATTACAATTATCACAAGTTGATAAATTCATGCGATTTAAAAAAAAAAAAAAATTTACTAAAAAGTTACCACTTATCAAGGCTAAATGTCACTCGAGGACAAATTATCAGTTAAATGATGCTGAATGCTACTGTGAAAGGTTTGAAAATGATGAATGGAATTAAAAATTTGAGAGCAGGGGTACACAAGGTTTGCTATTCATTAACGGGCAACGCCGGGTGGGATTTCTATTATTTTTAAATTATTTTAGTGTAATCATATTTTCTAGCATTTATGAGGTGGTGTACTTGGTTGATTAATTGGCCCAAGATTTTAGTGGAGAAAGGAAAGAGACTAATGAAACTGGATTAAACTAAATATAGCTCAACTTACCCACCTTCACGTCTAGCAGCTCTGTTTCAAAATTCATGATAGTTTAAGAGTGAATCCTTACATACAAATATATAAACATATACACACTTTTTATGAATAAAGATTTGGAAATTATACAAACAACAATATTTGTCATAAATTGCCCCATAAGTAATCAAACCAAGTCCATAGAATTGATTACTCTTCATCATCATCATCATTAACCCTTATCCTCGAGTAGCTCTTTGCCTTGATAATTGGTGATACAACAGCAAAAATGAATAAATAAATAAAAGTGTAGTTTCTATTTAATCTCAAACCATCCGTCCAGATATTACCTTTTTTCAAAAGAATGGAAGATAGAAGCAGGGATACACAGGGATGTCATTCATTACAGGACAACTCCAGGTGGGATTTTTAGTATTTTAAAATTATTTTCAGTTTTGTTTTTTGTTTTTTTTACATAGGCATCACCACATTATCAAGGCCCAGAGGCCACTCAAGGATAAGGGTTAAAGAGTGTACAGTAGAAATTGGACAATATAGTAATCATTAGTAATGAAAATTTGGTAAATTTGACAATTTGATAACTTATATGGAACGGCTCATCAAGAACTTATTTACTTTAGACTTGAACACAACCATATTGTAGTCAGCCGGAAAGCAGGAAAACGAAAGACAATTCCACAGGCGTGCAGTTCTAAGAAAGAAGCTTTGTTCATGGAATCTACGTTTAGGTTTAGGCACAGATAAAGAGTGGGGGAAATTATTGATAGTGTTTACAGCTAGACGAGTGTTTCTTGTGAAAGTTTGGCGAGGGGGGACCATAGATTGAAGCTCAGTCGAACACTTTCCATGAAAATAACGATACATCAGAGACAAACTGGCAACATCTCTTCTGTGAGATAGAGGTTGCAAGGAAGAGAAAAGGACATCTCCTACGAGGCTACGAAGTCTATTTTGAACTCTATCAAGGCAGGCCAAGTCCTTTCTAGCAGCTCCTGCCCAGATGTGGCAACAGTATTCCATGTCTTTGTGCCAGTTTTAAAGGCAAAATCCAACTTGTATTTTTTTTTTTTTTTTTTTTTTAGGTATGTCTAAATAATGATGCTGGTAACCCAAATAAAACATTAGTAGCATCGAGAAGAGGGGGAGGGATGGGGGTGGTTATGTTGACCCACATTTTTTTGACTATTTAATTCTTCTACTGTTCAATTTTTTGCTACTGAAAATGATGAACAAAATCTTATTACTTACTAGCGGGGGTACACGGCGTTGCCCGAGTGTTTGTTTCCGGGACGGGGGGGGGGAGTTTTAAAAAAGGTTATGGTAGGTAAGTAGGAAGGATCAAACCCGGAGTCATGAGTAAAAATAGGAAAATAAAGTGTGAAAAAAAAAAAAAAAAAAAAAAATATCTGCAACGGTTAACAGTTCGGCCACCAAGAAAAGTCCATTCCAGTTGTTTAGGAAAAAAAAAAAAAAAAAAAAAAAAACGACTACGGTAGGTCGGCGCGAACGTGAAAATATAATGTGAATTGTCCAGCACGCTAACCACTACGCCACAGAGCACTGCAGCTTAGTTTAATGATTTTAAATAACTTCACATGAAAGAACTACGAAGGCAAACCGGTGTTCTCTTCTCAACTGTTCCTTGTGAACGATCCCCAAACGGTGTTAAGTGGTGGCAGGGGGAGGAGAAATTTATTAGAGAAAAAATATTTTACCACTTCCATTGATCTTAACCGATTTTGGCCATGACTTCTCAGCAGAAAAAGTATAGAAATCTAAGATTATCGAGGAATTTGAGAAATAATAAGCCTATAACACACCTCAGATATTGTTCTGCCGTTTGTGCATAATGTATTTGCATGAAATATCTTGATTTTTAATCCTATTAATGTCAAAATCAGACGGGGAAAAAATGAGTTCATTTTATGTATATAGAGATGAGGGCGATTCATAACTGGTTGAAGATGACCATGTGTACAAAGCATATATGAGCACGTGAGAAAATATCAGCAGGAGCTGCAAGATAGCTGGTTTATGAGGTTATTAGCAGCAGTAGCCGGAAAAAAAGACATATTCAAATTAGGAAGTGTGCGCGAACGTGCAAGAGAAGAAAAAAGAAAAAAGGGTACCATGTGGTCGGAGAAACATTTTGTCCAATTTACACATAAATTCACGCATGTACAACTTGGTTTATTTATAGGAAGACTAACAAGGAGACCCGACGTTGCCCGGGATTAAATGAAAATTTCACACTCCCATATTTTTGTTGTCATTGAAATTGGTGAAATCGACCATTTTTCAATAAAAGGAATCCATTGTGGTGCACAGTAAGGAAGCTTCAAATGCCTTCCCACAATGATTTAGTCTACAATAAATTGCAGTCTACATTGCACTGTAGAGAACCTACTGTTAATGATTTTATGAAATTATTTTTTATATATAATGGCTTGAATTAAAGTTTTAAATGAAAAAGTCAAATATCTTAGTTCAATTATGCCCTAAACAGAAGCATTCATTTTGAACATGCCTCTCATATAAAAGAATTTACTGTTGATTTTATATGCCAAGCCTTTCTGCTTGTGTGGTAATCAAGCTTTTTAAATGCACTTGTAAAATATTAGATTATATAAAAGTGTTAACTTTGGACAAAATCGCCTGTTCCTCCTTTCATCGGATTTTTTCGATTATCGATACTTATCGAAGACATTCTGATGCAGAACCTATCTAAGAACACTGCTAGATACATAAAATATATTTATGTGAAATTTCATAAAAATCAGGCCAGCCATTTCTGAGCTCATTCAGAATGAAACACACACACACACACACACACACACACACACACACACACACACACACACACACACACAGTTCTTTTTATATAACAGTAGATAGGAAGATTTTTTATGACCCCTGAATATATCAATGTGCCAGCAAATGATTTTGCTTTGATAGCTGCTGCAAAATAATCAAGCATATTTTTCTACTCTGGTGTGATTATTTTGCCACTCAAAATTGTTTTGTCATGTTTGTCGAACTGCTCGCAAATGTCAAATCGAAAAAGAATGTCATGTAATGCTAAACATCCTTTATCATCGCAACACAATTCTTGTCTGTTTAGACCCACCGAATCTTATGATTCTGGCAATTACAACTTTGACCGTTTCTAAAAATAGATTTTCTTGTATGAACCACTCTTATGTCATTTGATCCCGAAACAAAATGCTTATGTTATACTTATTGTAAACGTTTCATTGGTTGGTTTTCTTTGTTTATGTCATATCAACCCTGTTAATTGAATAATCTTCCCTTTATAGATCTGCTGTTTGGAGTTTTTAAAGCTAGATGGGTCTGGCAGTCAATAGCTGATTATCTCCCTTTTGAAGATTAGCTGTTTGAAATTTCTTTTTAATGCTAGATGGCTCTGGCAGTCAATTTACATAGGAAATAGTGTCATTAGTATTTAAACTTTACCTTTTGATTGAAGAAAGCTATTGATTATACAAACTGCATCAAGAAGGACTGATATTGGTGATACCATTGGAGCACTGCATGAAGCTGGTGTTATCATGATTGCATGAATTAGAAGTGAATGGAGTCATTTCTGCCATTACTAACTATCAAAGCATTACTATTATAATTGAATCGAATTGGTTTTATTAAAAACTGACAAACTTTCCTTTCATTTTTGGCTGATTGACTTATCGTTTTTACTCTGCATAATGTCTTTGTTCATTGAATTATCTGCCCTTTGCAGATTGGCTCTTTGAAGTTTCTAAAGCTAGATGGCTTTGGCTAATCGTTAATTTGCATAGGAAAAAATGTTAATCTATGATATAAATTTCACCTGTCTGTTTAAATTTATGTATGTTTGTTTGTATGTCTCGCAAAAACTTTCGGATTGGTATCATTTTGAAGCTTGACCCTTCAGACAACAAATATCGAAAATTGGCCAAAAACATTAATTCCTTCACCCTCAACTGGGCACTTTTCTACAGGGAGGGTCGTTTTTTTTGCTGACATTTTTTTGCAAGTTATTTAAAGCTCGCGTAAATGACGTTGGATAAAAGGTATTATTTCGACCAGCTGTGACGTCACAACCACGGTAGGCTCATCGATAAGACTGTTTGTTCGTTTTTTTTCACATCTGGCACATTACGGGTTTGAGCCTGCTTACTACTCCTATTTTTTATTTTTTTTTTTTTTTCAACCAACACCCTTACACACCTTCACTTTCTTTTCCACCTTCGCGCCACGGGTTCAAACCTGCCTGCCTACTGCAACTTTCAAACACTCGGGTAACGCCGGGCACCCTGGCTAGTTAATATATAAACTGTTCTTTTTGATTGAAGAGTTCCATTGGTTATATGAACTGCAGCAGGAAGGACTGACAACTTTTCTTAGTAGAGCATAATTGACTTTTCCAAAAATTTTCAAAAACTCCTAACATCATCATGGCTTTAAAAATGTCGACTTCATCTACATTGAAACGAAATCCTAGAATCCAATTGCTTTGGATCATTTTGAAAAATCGATTCTTTTCTATGGCATAACAACCACTTTTTGCATTGTTTGATGCCAAAGCAAAATACCTACATAATATCTATTTAAACATTCTTCAAAATTAGACAACTTTTGTTTGATTATACCTTTTTTTTTTATTATATTTTTTCTATCATTTTTTTTTTTGTGAAAATAAAATTTAAAAAAAATGAATGTAAGTTCCATATATACTACTATCGTTTTTTTTTGTGAAAATAAAATTTAAAAAAAAATGAATGTAAGTTCCATATATACTACTATCATTTTTTTTTGTGAAAATAATAAAAATAAAAAAAATGAATGTAAGTTCCATATATACTACTATCGTTTTTTTTTGTGAAAATAAAATTTAAAAAAAATGAATGTAAGTTCCATATATACTACTATCGTTTTTTTTTTGTGAAAATAAAATAAAAAAAAAATGAATGTAAGTTCCATATATACTACTATCGTTTTTTTTTTGTGAAAATAAAATAAAAAAAAAATGAATGTAAGTTCCATATATACTACTATCACTTTTTTTTGTGAAAATAATAAAAATAAAAAAAAATGAATGTAAGTTCCATATATACTACTATCGTTTTTTTTTTGTGAAAATAAAATTAAAAAAAAATGAATGTAAGTTCCATATATACTACTATCGTTTTTTTTTTGTGAAAATAAAATAAAAAAAAAATGAATGTAAGTTCCATATATACTACTATCGTTTGCCAGGGAAAGTTACTTGGTTTTTCCATGTCGTGAAGATGTCTCTCGGACGATTGTTAGGTCACAGCAACCTGTTCCCCAGGTGTTAAACACAATGAAATGATAGGCACATCCCTTTTAGATTTAAGGGTTGATATAAGGTCGGCTATATCTCCTGTGGTTCTTGTATCCATGTCTTTTTGGTGTCAGTACAGGCAGAGTTTTATCAGCGTTGATGGCATGGACCACTGGTCTGCTGAAATTGAACATTTTTGGAAAATAGCAAACAACACTTATATATATATATATAATTATTTTATTTTAACATTAAAAGGAGTAGGTTAAATTTGAGACCATTCTCGACCTGTCCGTTGTCGATTGCGATTGCAGCCCAAACTGCTATACATCTGTCCAAGGTAACGTACATAGCAAAACTGCTTTATACAAGTTATCTCTCTCTACAAGAGAAAGAAAGACATGCTATACAGAACATTGGAAAATTTATTTTTGCAAGCCTTGAGTGATGCATTTGTTTGGATTTGAATTTTTGAAGCCAACTCCAAAGGCCCATGTTTTGTAAACAACTGTCACTTTTAGTTTGGATTATATCTGAGTGACGACAGTTACTGAAGCCGCCACTTTTTTTTTTTTTTACAATAACTCATATTTTTTTACTTGCGTTCCCGCGAGAATGAAGTCAGGCACCATGTTTATTAATGCGTAAAGCTTCAGCTCCCCAAAAGGGATCTTATCATTGTGCCACATATAGGTGTCATGAATATTTTCCATTCTGCATCAAATCATCATCAGGTGAGAAAGAAAATGAACAAAAAGGCTGGAGTAGAGAAATCTTAATAGAAGTACACCGCCGGTGTGTTCAGAGGACCATTAGCAAGCTGAATTCTGGGGGTCAGAATTTGGGTCACAGTTAAGAATATTACGACGATAAGCATTTTAGAATATTACTGGTTTGGAAGGCAATATTGTTAATACAATTTCTTTTGTTTTTTTTAACACGAGATATGCATTGCACATTAATATGGAGGTACAAGTAAATTTCTTTATGAAAACTGAATACATCAAAGCTAGACAAACTCCTGACAATCAGGTGGCCATGTTGGTTTCGTCATGTTCATAGAAGCAAAACTCTTGAATGATAAAATGCACAGAACTCTTCATTCCGTCAGCGATGACTGAATAGAAATCTTATGTAAATCCTAGGAGAGTAGAAAGTGGACCTTAAGTTTAGTTTCCGGCAACCTTGTAATTCTTGCTTTCCTAATTTTGTCATTTAATCTTCACATTCCGTGCACAATGTTTCTGACAAAGGGGTAAAATTGCTGTTCCCAAGGTTGGAATCTATACAGCTGGAGAGCTAAATGTTTTGGCTTTGATTCTGGCTGATGACACCTACATCGTTTTTTATTTAACTTTTGAAATAATCACTATATATTAGTCTTGGGGTGATTAATTTGAATCTGGATTCAGAAAAATTATACCTTTTTGGAGTATCGGAATCAAAATTGGAAAAAATTGTGGCTATTTTTCGATGCCAAGAACAATTCTTTCAATTGACTTTTTCATTTGATTCTGTTTAAAGCAAAACCGCCTACTGCGTATAGTAAAGATGAAATAAAAAAAATCTTTATTGATTTTAAACGACCAGTAAAACTAAAATTAATAGATCATCTCCCGCAAATGTATTTTTATGTTTTAAAAAATATCTACACATTTAATCTGTGTTTTTATGGTAATCGTGAAAAAGTAACAACTCTATATTAAGAGATTTATAAAGAATCTGAATCGATACTTGTTTCAGAATTGGGAATAATATTGGAATCGTTTCATCATTACTATATATTGGGTACAATATAATAATCCAAAGAGAATTTGGGCTATAATATTAAATACGAAATCTGCAAAATTTTAAATATCATATTTAATCATATTTTACAACCGGGCAATGCCAGGTGGCATGCTAGTAGGTATATATTTGTGATTTCTTGTGAGCATTAAGTACATTCTGTTAGTGAGTCAGATGAAGATAAGCAAACATGGAAGGAACGAGAAAGCAGATGCGCGCAAATGATGAGAAAAACAAAAATTCTTTTTTTGTTTTTAATGATGTAATCTTCATCTTCATCTTTTTTTCGTTTTTCTTCTTTGAATCCATTTTTTTACGGCTGAATGTGGAACACAATAACTTAAATGTAAAAGTTCTGATTTTTTTAGATGAGGCATGATTGTTTATATCACTTGAATTGATTGAACTATTGTTCTCATATTGAGTGTTATTTGTGCAATGTTTCGGTCAGAGTAACCTTTGACCGTCTTGGTTGTTGTTTTTTTTGGGGGGGGGGATGAATAGACAACAACCAACATGCCTGGTGATGGTCGAAGGCTAGACCGAGCAAAACGTTGCACAAATAACACTCAAGATGAGAGCAATAGTCCAATCAAAACAAGTAATGAAAACAATTTAAAGTAAGTTTTATGTTTTTTTTCTTTTGGTGGTGGCACTACCGTGTATGTATTATTTTCTGTTAAAACGTCAATTTCATTTTTCACTGCTGGCAATTTTCTGAATTAATTGCATCAGTAAAGCTTTTTGGCATATTTTCCATGGAATAGCAATAATCGACTTAATAATTCTCAAAATTCTCGATCACTAAAAACAATCTGGTCTTTTCCTATTTCTGGTTGAGTACCATTCTGACATGTTTTCAACTTTAACATCAGCATCATTGTTGTCATGAATATTAATATTTTTGTCTGCATTAGTGTAAACATCGTTGGTGTCGCTTGATGTATGAACTTGGAGAAATATTAATTGGTCCCCCAATTTATCGGAGAAGGATCTGTTTTCAGTGGCGTCCATGCATTCATTAGTCCGAACTATTGCCAGATAACCGTCCATTAGTCTTTCCTGAAATTTTGCCATAAATTTTATTAAATATATGTGCACAGTAAAAAATTCTTTTTTTTTTTTACAAAAATTCCCGTTGCACCCCCAGGGACTCAAAAGAGGTCAAAAATGGCCCAAAGTGACACATTTTGCCCCATAACTTTTGATCCATCGATTAAATTTTTTTGAAACTTGGCCAAAATGTGGAGCCCATTGTTCTTAATATGAATCCAGTATGGGTGACCCTGGTAAAATTCTGGATCCCCAGGGACTTTCAGTGCTAAAAACGCCCCTTTTTGTGGCTCTTTTTTCATATTTCTCATCCAAAACTTGATAAGTCTGACTATATAGTGGTTTTTCACGGTGGTCAACTCAAATATACATGTGTTAAGGCCTGAAACTGCACCGTTATCCATTTACGCTGGAATTTGGCGTCCCCAGAGGCTCAAAAGAGGTAAAAAAAAATGCCCCAAAATAGCCAAAAATAACACTTTTTGCCCCATAGCGTTATATCCAACCACTAGATTTTCCTAAAACTTGGCCAAAATGTGGAGGCTATTATTCTTAATATAAATTCAGTATGGGTGACCATGGCAAAATTCTGGTTCGCATCCCTCGGACTTTTAGAGCTAAAAAAACATGCCTTTTTCGAGCTCTTTCTATTCATATTACTTAAGAACTTGATATGTATACCTATATAGTAGTTTTCCATGGTGCTGAATTCAAATATACATGTCTTAAGGTGTTAAACTGCATCGTTTGTCTGTTTTCACTGTGATTCGGCATTCCCAAGAGCTCAAATGCCCCCAAATTTCAAAAAATGACACTTTTTACCCCATAACTTTTGCCCCATCCATTAGATTTTTCTGAAACTTAGCAAAAATGTGAAGGCAACGTTGGCCCTTCACACTTCTTACATTCATCATTTCTTCACTATTTTTTGTGGCATCATCTCACATGCAGTACAAGAGGGGGGGCCATGCATGCGCGGCTTGTTTGTTTTCTTTGTACAATGGATTTTCATTTTTGAAATTAAATATGTCTGAATTTTACACAGCAGATTCATTTTATTGTATTTTTGTCTGGAAAAAATACTAGATATGTTGGATTACCTTTGTCATAATCTAGAAATATGCTCTGTTCACTTTAAGTATATAATTTGCTTTTCTTATTTATGAATACATTGCAAAGCACGTTTAACCGAATATATGCATTTTGCTTGAATTTGTTTTTCTTTTAATCACAGAATGCTTTATATTGGCTTTTGCTTGGTCTTTTATCAAAAGATTGATTGCATATATATGCAACTTCCATTAATTCATAGTCAATAAGTTTTTGAGGAGTTTAGATTCAATGAGTAAACATCTTGCCATTTCAAAAAGGGTCTACTATAATCTTTCAGCAATTCCATTTTGGTGAATAAGAAGCCGATTTCTCATATTTTGATACTATGGTTAATTGATAAAAGTCCAAAGTCTCTATTAGTAAATTTTTTTCTATTCTCTGAGTGAATACATTTTAATGCTCTATATTTTTTAGTTATTTGTCAGGCATCAGATTTCTTTTTTAACCATTGTTAAACCGCAATAATCGATTACAAAATTCATTGCATACCTAAACTTTTCTCTGTCAATCAGTTCCACGAGATCGATCAAGTCACAATGTACCAATGAGAGGATTTTGGTAGCTTTTTTGTCTTATTTTGGTACGTCACCAGTTTTCCTTGTGCACAAACGTTGCAGTTTGTGAAGTTTTAGAAGTTTTTATTTTATTTTCATTCTGTCAATCTTATTTGGAAACTTTTTATATCTGGAATGTTGCAGTGTCCTAGAATTTTATGCCAAATTTCTAAATCATGATAAACGGTTTTTGATTGGACTACACTCTTTAAGTAATCTTCTATTTTCTTTAATATCGAATACACTTATATTTGGGTACACCAATTTTGACTTATTGGGGTTAAAGTTTATATTTGCACTTTGTTTAATGGCAGCTTGTACAGAAAATATATTTTATTTAAACATTCCGATTAAAAGAGCATTTTCCAGAATACAGAAACAACAAAGTTCACCTTTATTATTTCTTAAGGAGATTTTAGCATTGCTTCTGTTCAAAATGATATCGTTTACTAGACTAGCGTCGGCTAGCTCTACAAAATGACTTTGAGGGTTAAAGCAGGAATCAAAATGGATGAAATCAGATTCCTTCATAATTACTTGTGCTGTTGCTTCACAATCGACAAGAAAGTTGTTACTGTTTATTGAAGTGTCAAACGTGCATAAAAATAAAAATATATTTTCACTGGTGGAGCTTTCCATATTTTTGATCGAGTCCCCATCGAAAACTTTGTGTGGTTAAGTCGCCCACAAAAATAGCAGATAAGGTTCGTCTTTTTCTTAGGAAAAAATTGTTCTGTGAAAAATTGTTTTTTTTTTTTTATTTGTGTAAAAAGGTAGAATCTGATTTTGTTGGTTTTTGATGGACATTTTTGAATTTCATGATACTGGTCGATTTTGTGTATTTCCTTTATCATCTTTTCAGTTTCTTCATAACTCTTTAGTGATACTTTGAATCGACTAAAAGTCATGGGTTTTCATTCTGGGATATCATCGTTGTAAACTGCTTAAAATCGGCTGGTAATCCTTTCAGAACAATGAAAATCATTAAGCTGTCAATTTCACCAGACATTTTTAATGAATTTGCCATTATAACATAGTCTGTAATCGTCTTGACTTCCATACATTTTATAGACATCAATTTTTTATATAAAGAGATAATTTTAATATCTGTTGCCAAGGTTGCTGGGAAAATGGCGGGATCCTTCAATCGATCCAGTAGATATCTCATTGCTGATGCAATTTTCTACCTATAAAAGCCAGGTATGTCCAAGGATGGAGTACTGTTGCCACATCTGGGCAGGAGCTGCTAGAAAGACGTTATTCTGCCTTGACAGAGTTCAAAATAGACTTTGTAGCTTAGTGAGGGGGGGGGGCCTTTTCTCTTCCCTGCAACCTCTTTCTCACAGAAAAGACATTGCGAGCATGTCTCTGCTTTATCGTTATTTTAATGGCAAGTTCTCATCTGAGTTCCAATCTATGGTCCCCCCCCCCCGCCACACTTTCATGAGAAATACTTGTCTAGCTGAAAACACTATCAATAATTTCCCCCACTCTTTATCTGTGCCTAAACTTAAATGTAGATTTCATGAACAAAACTTATTTCGTAGAACTGCACACCTGTGGAACTCTCTTCCACCTGACTGCAATATGGTTGTCTTCAAGTCCAACGTAAACAAGTTCTTCATGAGCTGTTCCCTTTAAGTAATCCAATTTATCAAATTTCCACTACTAACAATTACTATGTCATTGTCCCATTGACCACTGTACACTTATTAACCCTTATCCTCGAGTGGCCTCTGGGCTGTGATAAGTAGTGACTCCTTTGTAAAAAAACAAAAAAAAATATTCAATACTTTGCAATCATCATCCAAGGCTTCTCACATTATCATAGACAAACTTCTGTCATCGGAGCACTGTATCAATTCCACAAAATCAATTGCATTCTTTTCAATAAATTCTGGGTCATTTCAATTTTCAGATTGTCTGAATGACTTTGTGTAGTTTTTGAATTTGTAAATAACCCAAAAGTTTTACTTGTCACAATTTGAATTTTGATTCCAATCCATCAAATTAAAGAACTTCTAGGCCCATAACCTTTTTAGTTGTAAGTCATTTTAGTTTTAAGAGAGAAGAGAAATTATATATTTTTATATTGGAATTCTTTGAGATGAGTAATTTATATATATATTTATTTATTTGCGGACTGTTATCCTCATCTTCATAGTTGTTGTTTCACCACGTTTCGGCCAACTATTAATCTGGTCTTCTTCAGGTGATTAACCATGACAGGATAGGAATGCTGAGTCTCTTAACTGTATCCTCAGTAATTACTGCCTTCCATAGTTGTTGTCTCACCACGTTTTGGCCAACTAATCCTCTAGCCTACTTTGGGTAGGATTGAAACCACTATCTTCAGACAATGCTCACCTGGAACAGTAGAGTTCAACGCTTCTATCTACTGCGCCATGGCCCCCAAACAGCAATCGAGATTGAATTTTTTGATCTTATAAATGATAGTTTTGGTTCTTATCTGGTTTTCCGTTGTGGGGCCCGTACTGAATGGCATTATATATTATTTTTTTTTATTGGAATCTTTTGAGATGAATACATTGTATATATATATTTATTAATTTTATTAACCACCTGAAGAAGGCCAGAGGAATAGTTGGTTGAAATGTGAAACAACAACAACAACAACTATGAAGATGAAGTCCGCAAATAAATAAATATATATGAGAAAAGAAATGTTTTTGCAAACAAGATGGCAGTATCAATCCAGAGAAGCTTTGAATTGTAAAAACTTGCAGACAAAGATGAAGAATAGAGTTTCTGGTCAGCAGCCGATCTTGAAGAAATCTCGAGACAAATAGCAGAGTTCCTTTCTGTGTGAAACAAAAAAAAAACAAAAAAACTAAAAAGATTTCTAAAATTTTTGCTCATCACTTGCATGCATCTGCTGAATAAATCTACTTTTTTCCCACTTACCTTCATCTGACTCATTAACACAATGTACTTAACGCTCACAAGAAATTATAAATATATAAATATAACATCTTTACCATCCACGCATTTTTATCTCTAAACTACACATAGCTAATAACCTGTTGAATGTGACAAATAGTTACACTAATCTTTTAAAAATATGTCATTGCTACGTCATGTTCAACACTAGAATCAATTCACATGTGGAATTCAAATAAAGCCACTGAGACAAACAGAAAGTCATGTATACAGGGCTCTACATTGCAAGCAAAACAGTCGCATTGGCGAGTGATTTTTCAAAGTGGTGACTAGAAATAATAAAACACTTTTGGCAATTGCAATTCTTTCATTGACAATCTTCCAAAGCTCACTACTAGTTGAAAAATATCTTTCCAACTTTTTTTTTAAAATGAAACGAACAAAGTCAAATGATTTAAACAATAAAAGTTTAATAGAACAATACACATTTTTTATTTTTTTTAACTGAGGCTGTTTAAAAAAACATCTGAAGAAATTAGAATGTTTATGCTTTCAAGCACAACATAAAATTTGTTGTATATTTAGAATTACACTTATTTAAAAATATATACAGAAAATATGATGTACATACTCGTCACAGAACGAAGATGTCATATTCTAAAAATCATGTGGGTTTGGCTAGTAACTTTTCTATTTGGCTAGTAAACGAAAATATTTAGTTGCCAAAGGTCAACTAAAGATAAATTTGTCCATAGAGCCCTGGTATATGGTCCGAAAGTATTCACCTAAATAAAGGTAGTATCTAATTTAGGAGGTGAGGTGGGGGTAGCTAAGAGTTTTAATCTACAAATTTGCCATTATTATTATTATTAGTAGTAGTAGTAGTAGTAGTAGTAGTAGTAGTAGTAGTAGTATTACCATTATGATTTGTGTTTTGTTTTCTTGTTTTTCCTTTTACAGTAAAACAAATCAATCTACTACATATTTTTTACATTGACAGCAGCAATAGCCGATCAAATCTTTATAATAAGGATAAAGACATGAACATTCTTTGGTAGAGGGAAAGCAGAGTAGTTACAGCCCCCCCCCCACCCATCTCCGCCGTCATGGTTTTCTAAATAGTAACATCATTATTAAGAAACTCATTCTTAAAATATGATGGGGGCTTTGTTAACTATTCTGTTCCTACATTGCCTTCTTATTTTGCATACTAATCGTTGACTATTTTCAATGGTTTATGAAAAAATTCAAGTAGCAGTTCGTCAACAACGAGCTAATGCAAATCAGTTTTACTTTAAAAGTGAAATAAATCTTTGTTTCAGAATTTTCAAAAAAAAACAAACTTAAAATATATATCATTGCTACGTAATGTTTAACATTTCAGTCAAAGTTCTCAGAAATCAAGAGGTGCACCATTCCTCCCAGGACAAGAATTTATCTAGTCTGTTGGAGTATCCAGCTTCGTGCTGTTACTTGAGGTAACATCACTTGGAGAAGGTGCACCATTCCTCGTAAAAGCTAATGTGGGTTAGCCATAGTGAGGAGATCTTATTTGGGCAGCGAATACTATGTGATTTTGAAAATTTGGTCAGGGTTTACTTCTATGGAAAAAGTATCCTCATGCCAGGTTGTTCTGACAAACCCCTGTACAGAAAGACCTTAGACACTCGAGGACAGTGTCTAGTAGGCATTCAAGTTCTCTCCATTTAATACCAGAATCTGTTCACATGTGGAATCTAAATAAAGTCACCAAGACAACACTAGAGAATCATGGGAATGTACATTTAAATGATTCAAATAATAAAAAAATGCATAATTAATTATTTTAACAAAGTGTAGATTCAAAATAAAACTTTAAAATGAGGTCAAAGGTCAAAGATATCGGTTGAGCAATGAGTGTTGGCATGCGACGGTTGGAAACAACTGGTGGATTGGGCAGAAGATTTCTTGAGAGGATGTACGAGGATGGCTCAGCAAGCATTTGTTTACATTAGACTGAAAATTTACTTAACACTTCTATCTGCTCATGGCTAAGAGAATAAGAACAATCTACCACCGTGGATTAAATAAAATAAAAGGGTTCAGTTCAAAATTTCGTATAGATTTTCCAGTTCAACATAAGAATTCTCAAGTTTGACAAAATACACCTGAAGAAAATCAGAGGTTACATCGGCCAAAGTGAAAGCTGTAGTCCCAATAATTCACGAAATACGAAGAGGTTTTTTTTTATTACTTCAAGTCCAATATCAACAAATACTTGGTCATCTTAAGTAATTAAATTTTTCTCATGTTCCATCCATCGATCTCAATCTTCTCATAGTATTGTTCATCATTCAACTGACATTCTCATTAAACTTTATCTTTGAATGGTTTCTGGCCTTGGTAACTGGTGATTCATCAACATATATATATATATATATATATATATATATATATATATATATATATTTCTGTAGAAATATATTTTCTTATAATATATATCAATCCTTATTTAAGAAGCTCAATGTAATTACAGAGCAATATAGAGAATAAATGACAAAAAATTATATTCCAAAATTCATGATGTTGACCATCTTATAATTCATTCCTTTAATTCAGTTGACTTATACAATTTTATATATATAGAGAGAGATAGATATATAGATAGATATAATCAGGTCGACAAAGTTCTTGCAATTTTTAACTTTTAAATTCAGATGAACATATCTTGGCTCAAACAAAAATTTATTGATCAAAATAAGCACCATCAGAATCAACACATTTTGCCAACGCAAAACAACGTGTATTTATGCCAGAAACATAAAAAATCTTGCGTTCTGGTGGCGATGAAGTCGCTGAAGTCATTTTTGATATCGCTTAGGTTTTTGAAGCATTTCTCATGCAGAAAGTTGCCGAGATGCTTGAAAAAGTGGTAGTCAGTAGGTGAGAAGTCTGAAGAGTATAGCAGATGAGACAGGGTTTCATGCCCCAATTTTTTCAACTTCTGTAGGGTCAGTTTAGCAACGCGTGATCGGGTATTGTCATAGAGAATTGGGCCTTTTCTGTGTACTGCTGGGTGTTGTCGTCAAAGTTTCTGATGCATTTCATTCATTTGTTGACAGTACTTTTCTGCCGTAATGGTTTCGACTGCATTCCCCAAAACTATAATGGATGAGACCAGTCACAGACCACCAAACAATCAGCATGACCTTCTTTTGGTGTAACTCTGGCTCCGGAAATGTCGTGGAGCTTTGTCGGTGTCTAACTACTGAGCTGAGCATTGCCGGGTGTCATCGAGAAACCGGTTTGTCTTGTGTAAAAGAATGCTGTTTCTTTTGGTTGTTGTTCCATTCGTGAGGCAGCCATTTATCAAGTTTTTTTGTCTTTCCAATCTATCTCAAATGGTTAGAAATCGTCATATACGTTACATCTAATTCAGAAGCAAGTTCTTGAACAATTGTGCATGGATTGGCTTCGACTAAGGCTCTTAATTGATCATTATCAACTTCATCACGACCAGAACGCAAGATTTTTGTGTTGCTGGCATAAATACATTCATTTTGCATTGGCAAAAGTGTGTTGATCTGATCTGTGCTTATTTTGATCAATAAATTTTTCTTTGAACCGGGATATGTTCATTTAAATTTAAAAGTTAAAAACCACAAGAACTTTCTTGTGTATGTGTGTATGTGTATGTATAATATCTTCTATAATATAAAGTTGAACGTCTGTGTGTGTGTCTTGTCAAGAATAGGCTCCTATATGGTTGACTATTATAAAAAACTGATCACATATAATGATAGAAGATGTATCGAGACAGAGGAATGGGTATGTTTGATCTGGCATAATGATGATTCATTAAAATGGTGGGATCTGCGTACGTGTCTGGTCCACAAAGTATGGAAATAAAAAATTTAAAAATTAAAAAAAAACGTTTACAAGTGTTTTTGATATAGATGTACATAAGAATACTTTGATAAGTATGTTTTATCTTAAATAGGGATGGTATAATAAAATTGTGGGGCCTGCGTTTGCACCTGACCTCCATAGAATGGAAATAGGCACAAACTTTAATAAAGACTTTTCATATCTATCTGCGTAAGTATACTTTAATAATTATGTTTCAGTTTGAAGAAATATAGTATAATAAAATTATGGGGTGTTCGTTTGCGCCTGACCTCGATAGAATGGAAATATGTCACAAAGTTTAACAAGGTTTTTTAATATAGATCCACAGAATATTGTGATAAGTGTTTCAGTGTGAACAGGTATGGTATAATAAATTATGGAGTTTATCTATTTTATTTTTATTTTTATCATATTTTGCTTTGGTTTTGATACCCCCAAATTCGAAGCTATCTCTTTACAACCCTTCCTTTTCATAACCTATCATACTTTCATAAATCAGAGTCCATTTTCTGTAGGCTGTTTTTGAACCCAGTCAACGACAGGTGCTTTTGCTAGTATATATATATATATATATATATATATATATATATATATATATATATATATATATATATATAGTCTGAAGAAGCTTTGAGTAAAAAGAAATAAAGAATGCAGTTTAAATCCCGTAAAAAAAAAAAGTAACCAACTTTAACCTATCGCAGACTTAACACCTACATAATCCGACTTCTAAAAAGTTTATTATTAGAAAAGAGAATTCAATTATATAAGGATGAAAAAATAACTTTAACTAAAATTGTTAAATAGACAGACTTAGCATTTGCATAAGCCGATTTTTCAAAAGTCTTCAATTATAAAAGAATAATAAGAGGTGCCCTCAATAAGTTTCCAGACTTTTTTTCGTATGCGCTTTTTTATTGATAGTACACACATGAAACTCTACTCCCCTTCGAAGTAATCTCCTCTGGCTGCAATGCACTTGTTGTGCTACATGGAAGACCTCTTGTGTGAGCGTGTCAATGACCTTTGTCACAGATTCTTTCTTCTCAATTGTTTCATAACAACAGCCTCC
The DNA here is from genome assembly GCF_053919585.1 of Euprymna scolopes. NCBI lineage: Eukaryota > Metazoa > Mollusca > Cephalopoda > Sepiida > Sepiolidae > Euprymna > Euprymna scolopes. Next base: position 70,314,511 of record NC_136521.1, on the reverse strand, counting down.
AAGGTTTTACTTAAGCTTAAGGAATAACCAAAAGTCACAGGGAACAACGTCTGGACTATAGGGAGGGTGAGGAACTGTCTTGATGCCTATCTTGGTGAAATAGTCTGTGATAAGGATGGAGTTGTCGACTGGTGCATTGGGATAAACTTTGGACAAATCTTCCACATCTTCAGTTCCTCACAAATACTTGTGTGTACAGTTCCCACACTGACATCAAACTGTGCACTTATTGTCTCTATAGACACACGACGGTCTTTATCTATGAAATTCTTTATTTGGCCAATCAACTCTGGTGTTCTGACTTCCTTACTCCTCCCACACCTCTCGTCATCCCTCACGGACTACCTGCCTTCCTGAAATCTCTTATGGCACTCAAAAACTGATGCATGATTCATGCAAGATGGTCCAAAAGCAGTCTGAAGCATTCCATACGTTTCTGTGGCATTTTTTTTTCAAGTTTAAAACAGAATTTTATTGCATATCGTTCTTCTAAAGCGTCCTTACATCCAGATTGCATTTTTGAAACTCATCAGCTGTGACAATCAGGATTTAGTAGAGTGTATTCCAATTCCTGCTGTAGCTGTTCATTTAAACCTAAAATCATAAAAATTGGTCAGTCATCTCATAAGATGTATAGCAATAACATACTGAATCTTCAAGAGTCTATGACAATTTTAAATGCCTGCACAAAAAATATCTGGAAACTTATTTAAGGCACCTTATATATGATTACTCCAGGTTGATATTTTCCAGAGATGAAGCAACCAATCAATTTTTAACAAGTTTATACAAGAGTGCTCAGTACCAAAGTAGGGCAAGATATACTTTTTATTTGTTTTACATAAGCATTTATGTTGCTACACATTCATGAGCATGTTTTGGTCAGCCGGTATTATTACGAACTTTACTTTTGTATAAGCAATATCGCCTGAAGAGGTCTCTAGTTACTTGTAACTGACCGACTGAAACATGCTCATGAATGTGTAGCGATATATAAATAGTCATGTAAAACAAATAAAAAGTATGCGTGTATATACAAATATATATTTCTTTTATATATCTTATCATTTTTTTTTATTTATTCTTTCTCAGTTGCCCACAAGAGATATTGCAAAAAATAAATAAATATAAGCTACGGCTGTGCTACTAACCCAACACATCAAACATTAAAAAAACAAAAACTATAACAATTTTTTTCTAAAACGCATGTTATGCAACAGACAGACAAATCACCTGCCAATTATTTACAGAGAGAGAGAGAGAGAGAGAGAGAGAGAGAGAGAGAGATAGTGCAACTCTGTGTTTCAGGGGGGGGGGTGATGCTTTTCTGTCAAGAAGCTTTTGTCGTCATTTATTTTTAGGTTGTCATATTTCCAGAGAAAAATAAGTCAGCCATGTGGAAAGAAATATTTGGCTTCTCTTCATAAGCGAGACACAATGCGCGAGAGATGCTTTAAAAAAAAAAAAAATGGAATAAAGAATCACGCGTTAACGAATGTAGAATCATTTGATGGAGAACAAATTGAGCGTAGGCTTATTATGCATACTAGTTGCGGTACTTGTTCTAAGATGGGTTTGTTCATATAAAGAGACTTATGTTGTATATTCTGATAATTGCGAGTGGTTAAAACCCAAATGTTTCTATTGTGCAATTTAAAAATTTTAAAATTATTTCCAATTCGTTGTCATCATTGTAAACACGTCATCATGTTTTCAATCAATTATTAGTCAATTTTTTAATCGATTAATAATTAATTTTATAATCGATTATTAATTTTTTAATTGATTATCAGTTCATTTTTTAATCAATTGTTAATCATTTTTAATCGATTATTAGTAAATTCTTTTAACTTATTAATTATTTTTAAATCAATTTTTAAATTGATTATTACTTTTTAAATCGATTATAAATTAACTTTTAAATTTCTTATAAATCAGCCTTTTTAATCGATCATGAAACTGTTTTTTAATCAATTTTTAATCGATTTTTAAATCAGTTATTAATTTTTAAATCGGTTATTAATATTTTAAATCGGTTATTAATTTTTTTAATCCATTATTAATTTTGTTAATCCATTATTAATTTTTGAAATCGATTGTCAGTTTTTTAATTGATTTGTTAGAAATTCTGCAGGCACTTCATTGGTCGCTTTACTGCATATGCTTTTATTTGGACCAATCAGATGGGGCCTTGTTATGAATTGCTGTTACCCGTTATGGGCGTTATTCTATCGAGCAGATAGCTAAAGATGGCGCATCTTTGTGCAATGTGGGATCATCTTAATTTAATAAAATTTCCGTTGAAATTTAAAGATGAGCCTGTTGTGATTTTTGTTGTCTTTCTTTCATTCTACAAGAGCTAACCAATGTGGAATTTCTCACAGATTATAATTTTTGGTCCTCTGATTTATTGCACAGGGACCTATGTTTTTAGTGACGTCCATGCGTCCGTCTGTGCATCCGTCTGTTAGTCTGGACGATTGTACGATAAGCGTTCATTAGTTTTTCCTGAAATTTTGCCACAAATTGTATTTCATTAAATAGATGTGCACAGTAAAAAAATCTTTTTGCAAAAATTCCCGTTGTGTCCCTAGGGGCTCAAAAGAGGTTTAAAATGCCCCCAAATGGCCTAAAATGACACGTTTTGCCCCATAACTTTTGATTCATCCATTAGATTTTTCTGAAACTTGACCAAAATGTGGAGCCCACTGTTCTTAATATAAATCCAGTATGGGTAACCCTGGCAAAATTATGATTTGCGCCCCTGACTGCTAAAAACGCCCCTTTTGGTGGCTCTTTTTTCATATTTCTCAACAAAAACTTGATATGTCTGACTATATAGTGGGTTATCATGGTGGTCAACTCAAATATACATGTGTTAAGGCCTGAAACTGCACCGTTAGCCATTTACACTGGGATTCGGCATCCCCAGGGGTTTAAAAGAGGTCAAAAATGCACCAAAATGGTAAAAAATAACACTTTTTGCCCCATAGCGTTAGATCCAACCATTAGATTTTCCTGAAATTTGGCCAAAATGTGGAGGTCATTGTTCTTAATATAAATTCAGTATGGGTGACCTTGGCAAAATTTTGGTTTGCCTCTCTCTGGGACTTTTAGAGCTAAAAAAACATGCCTTTTTGGAGCTCTTTTTTCATATTATTCAAGAACTTGATATGTATGTCTATATAGTGGTTTTCCATGGTGCTGAATTCAAATAGACATGTCTTAAGGCTTGAAACTGCACTTTTTGTCCATTTTCACTGTTATTCGGTGTTCCCAGGAGCTCAAAAGTGGTCACAAATGCCCCCAAATTGCAAAAAATGACACTTTTTACCCCATAACTTTTGCCCCAACCATTAGATTTTCCTGAAATTTGGCCAAAATGTGGAGGTCATTGTTCTTAATATAAATTCAGTATGGGTGACCTTGGCAAAATTTTGGTTTGCCTCTCTCTGGGACTTTTAGAGCTAAAAAAACATGCCTTTTTGGAGCTCTTTTTTCATATTATTCAAGAACTTGATATGTATGTCTATATAGTGGTTTTCCATGGTGCTGAATTCAAATAGACATGTCTTAAGGCATGAAACTGCACTTTTTGTCCATTTTCACTGTGATTCGGTGTTCCCAGGAGCTCAAAAGTGGTCACAAATGCCCCCAAATTGCAAAAAATGACACTTTTTACCCCATAACTTTTGCCCCATCCATTAGATTTTTCTGAAAATTGGTGAAAATGTGAAGGCAACGTTGGCCCTTCACACTTCTCACTTAACTATTTTTTGTGGCGTCATCTCACATGCAGTATCAGAACGGGATCATGCACGCACGGCTTATTTTGATTGATTGTCAATCAATTTTTAAATCGATTATATCTATAAAAATGTCTTGAACGTTTAAGTGAAAAATGCAGTGAATGTTAAACAAACTTTTTTAAAAGAATGAAGTCTACATTTGTCTGCTGTTTTTGTTTCAATAAAAGGCAAATATTACTGTGAAGTCTTTGTTTTGGTCGGTTTTATCATGCTTTGATGAAATACGATTCTCTAGCCATATTTCCACTGGTAATATTTTGATGAAGACAAACTTACTTCGAAAACTCAAAATTTTAAAAAAGTCTTCTCATTAATAGAAAGTTTGGCTCAGGTCAAACTAGTGAAAATCATTTTTAAATTTTTCTTAATATTCCTTGCCAATAAAGTTGTCATCCCACGTGACCTTGATTTTCGGCAATACCTCCTTCACGTGACCTTGATTTTCGGCAATACCTCCTTCACGTGACCTTGATTTTCGGCAATACCTCCTTCACGTGACACTCGTGTTTTAAAAGTAAGATTGAAGTCATTCCGCAGCCATTTAAATTTCTGCATGTCGGTAGAGTGAGGGAAGCTGGAAACAGGGAGGGTATTCCAAAGTCTCATAATTCAAATGAAGAAACCATTAGAGTAGCAGTTTTTCTGGCATCTATAGGCTCCATACATTGAAGGGGTGGGATTTTGCTGCTCGTTGGGTTAATAGGGAGTATTTACATAAAAGGGGGCACAAGTGCTAAGAGTTCATCAGAGCACATTCCATTAAAGTGCTTGTAAAACAGGTAAAAAAAATGGGTTGCAACATTGCAGCCATGGGACAGGAGTGTGGTATTTGTTAAACTGGAGATTTTTTTTGGCTCATGTCTAAAAGAAACTAGTGGTGGATGCACCAGCCCAGATGTGGCAACAATCCTCCATACATGCGCAAACAGTGGCTTTGTAGAGATACAGGATACTGTCAGATGTGAGTAGTTTTCTAGCCTGATATAGGGAGCCCACCTCCTTTGCAGCAATCTTGGCAATGTCTTCAGAATATTTGTTCCAATTCATGTTGCCTGTGAATGTTAAGCTAACGAGTTTGAGCGATGTGCTCTAAGTCAAAATGCAAAAACTCAAATATTATAGTCATTTTGTGTTTCGAAACTGAAGAAATGCAATACGTTTTTTTGGTCAGCCTCATGGTATCTTTTCTTTTTAATTTCTTAAAAAAATAATTTAACAAATACAAAAAAAAAACGGAATCAAATTCGTACATATAAAACCAAATTATTATAAAACATTCGATGTTCACATCTTCCACCACGGATAAGTTGTGACTTTCTTCCAAAATGTTCAATCTTTCTTTTGCCAAAAACTTTACAGCTAATTCTACCCTATGTGATCAGAGCCGCCAACTCCCCATATTTCCTCGTGTCTGAAAACATTCTATGTGACATACAAATATCTGTGCATGATGTTTCCGAACTAATCAAAAACCTCGATTCCAGTAAAGCAACTAGCCCTGATGGCATTCCTATTATAGTGCTCAAAAAGCTTCAACCAGAACTAGCTCCCATATTTGCAATTATTTTGTTTAAGCGTTGTCTTAAAGAGAATTGCTTCCCAACACTCTGGAAAACCTCATCAGTGTGCCCTGTATTTAAGAATTCAGGTAATCGGTCATCTTCCTCTCAGTACAGACCAATAAGTCTCCTGTGCATCATGAGTAAGTTGCTGGAATCTGTGTTAAATAGAGAAGTAATCAACCACCTTAGCAAAAATAACCTCCTCAGTGACATGCAATATAGTTTCTGTTCTTCTAGATCTACAGCAGATGTGCTAACAGTTATATCTCTTAATGGAGGTTTCCTTTCTAGGGCAATTGCTCTTGACATATCAAAGGCCTTTGACAGGGTATGGCGTAAAGGTCTACTTTATAAAATCTCCAGCTACAGTATAGCTGGAAATGTCTTTTCAAATGTTAAATCATTTCTCTCTGATCGGTTCATAAGAGTAGTGGTTTATGGGCAGAAATCAGAAGCTCACAATATTGATGCTGAACTCCCTCAGGTGTCCATCCTGGGCCCAACTCTCGTTCTGATCTGCATCAATGATCTCCCAAATCACATCCTAAGATCATTTATAAATATTTATGCTGACAACACTACCACCTATGGCAACACTTCAGAGGCAGTAAACGACCAAGTTCTCTCTGATTCTCTCTCTGATCTTGATCAGGTGGTGCAATGGGGAAAAAGGTTGCTGGTTAATTTTAATGCATCTAAAACCAAGCTTCTATCTTTCCATCATCAACGTCCTGATCCACGTCTGGCATCAATTGAAATAAATGGCTCTCGTCTTCGGGAGGCTCCATGTTTTGACAAGCTTTTAGGTCTGATCTTTACTCCTGATCTGAAATGGAACGCATACATTTTTTTTTTTTTTTTTGTTACATTTTCATTCCAAACAAGGCACATTGCCACTTTGGTGTAGGGGGTTACTATCAGGGACATAAGCTACTGGGGTACTATATAGGGAATTGGGCAGTAAGATGTCGGTTCACGTTACACTTGAACTTCTGCATGCCAGTACAGTTGACGAAGCAGGAACCCAGAAGGGAATTCCAAAGTCTAGCGGTTCTGGGCTAGAAACTACTGGAGTAGAAAGCTCTCCTATATCTAGGGATCTCCACTGTGAAGGGGTGGGATTTAGCTGCTTGTCGAGTTTGTCGAGGGTATTTACGTCATGGGGTTACAAGTGCTTGCAGTTCGTCAGAGCTTCACCATTAAAATACTTATAGAACAAGCAGAGGGATGCAACATTTCGTCGATGGGACAGAGGCTGCAGCTTAGATGACAGTTCATGACTTATCAGGTTGGCAACTCTCTTTTGAACCTTATCTAGGAGTGAGAGACTAGTAGCAGATGCACCAGCCCAAATATGACAACAATACTCCATACATGGGCGAATGGTGGCCTTATAGCGATACAGGATACTTTTGGGCGTTAGTAGCTTTCTAGCACAGTAGAGAGAGCCTACCTTCTTCGCAGCAGTCCTGGCAATGCTCTCAATGTAATTGTTCCAACTCATGTTTCCTGTGAACGTTAGGCCGAAGAGTTTAAAAGAAGTACTTTCAGATAATGAGTCTTTGGCCATTGCTATTGGTGGTAGAGAAGGTTTGTTATAATTATTGAAGGAAACAAGTTTAGTCTTGGCAGCATTGAATGTAACCATCCATTTTTGTCCCCATTCTAGTACAGATTGGAGGTCATCCTCTAGTGTGTCTGCCATTTCCTTAGATATGTGTTAGTCAGTTGGAAAGTAGGAAAACGGAAGAGAGTTGGTTGACATCAAAAATCAAGTCTGTTGCCAAGGCTGCTGGAAAAATGGTGGGATCGCTCTACCACTCCAATCTCACTGCTAATGTAATTCTCTACCTGTATAAGAGACAGGTACATACCACGATGGAGTACTGTTGCCATATCTGGGCAGGAGCTGCCAAAAAGAACTTATCCTTTCTTGACAGAGTTTAAAATAGACTTTGTAACCTAGTGGGAGTACCCTTTTCCCTGCAACCTCATTCTCACAGAAGAGACTTTGCAAGTCTGTCTCTACTTTATCGTTATTTTTATGGCAAATGCTCGTCTGAGCTCCCGTCTATACCCCCTCTGAAACCACTATCAATAATTTCTCCTACTCTTTATATGTGCCTTAACCTAAACGTAGATTCCATGAACAAAATTTGTTTCTTAGAACTGCACACCTGTGGAACTCTCTTCCATTTTCCTGCTTTCCAACTGACTACAATATGGTTGTCTTCAAGTCCAATGTGAACAACTTTTTTTTTTTTTACATAGGCATCACCACATTATCAAGGCCAAGAGGCCACACAAGGATAAGGGTTAAAGAGTGTACAGTAGAAATTGGACAATATAGTAATCATTAGTAATGAAAATTTGGTAAATTTGATAACTTATATGGAACGGCTCATCAAGAACTTATTTACGTTAGACTTGAAGACAACCATATTGTAGTCAGCAGGAAAACGGAAGACAATTCCACAGGCGTGAAGTTCTAAGAAAGAAGCTTTGTTCATGGAATCTATGTTTAGGTTTAGGCACAGATAAAGAGTGGGGGGAATTATTGATAGTGTTTACAGCTAGACGAGTGTTTCTTGTGAAAGTTTGGCGAGGGGGGACCATAGATTGAAGCTCAGTCGAACACTTTCCATGAAAATAACGATACATCAGAGACAAACTCACAACATCTCTTCTGTGAGATAGAGGTTGCAAGGAAGAGAAAAGGACATCTCCTACAAGGCTACGAAGTCTATTTTGAACTCTATCAAGGCAGGCCAAGTCCTTTCTAGCAGCTCCTGCCCAGATGTGGCAACAGTATTCCATCCTTGGACGTACTTGGCTCTTATATAAATAGAGAATAGCATCAGCAGTGAGATATCTACCGGATCGATGATGATGAACCGTTCCCTCTTGTTTCAGGTTTTATTTACTACACAAGTTACAATTGTTTCGTCCCTTTACTGATTATCTGCATAATATGGGGGTAGAGAGAACATTGTACCTGGTGAGAGAAGTTGATCCGAGTGTCTCAAAGGAACAAGTGAAGCAAGTGGTCAGGACTTGTGACAAGTGTCAGTCAACTGACCCTGCTCTAAGGGTGCATGAAGCTGGAGAACTAGATGTGACTGGGACCAGGGAAAGACTCACAGTTGATGTCACCCATTACAGGGGTGGGCTTTACATGACAATGATTGACTGTGGCCCCGGGTGCTTTGCCCTATGCGAGGTGAAATGGGCAGTGAAATAGCAGCAGCCCTTGACCTGGTGTTTCTGGAGCGCGGATGTACTAAAGAAATGGAATGTCCATCAATTCTTTAGAGCTGCCTATAGACCCAGCAACGGGATTGTAGAAAGAAACCACCGGACAATAAAGGCAGTGGCAGAGAGAGGGAACACCTCGCCTGAGCAAGCGGTCTATTGGTACAACATGTCACCTAGATCGAGGCAACAGCAAGGGACAGTTCCACACCTGCCAATATTCAAATACTCCTGGAGGCATCCTAAGGTTGAGCCGGCAAGCAGGGAGACGGAGACAACAGGGACCATCAAACTCGGTGACGAAGTATGAGTGAAGCGATGTACTACACAGTGGAGCAGAGGACGCATAACTGGGAATAATACATTGCGGTAGATGGAGTACCGAGACATGTTCTTGATATCAGGCCAGTGGAAAATAAAACGGTTGAAAGCCATGTGCAGTGGGAGGATGGCGAGACACAGACCAAGTAGGGAAAGACAGTGGATGAGGGATTATGAAATGTGATCCAGAGATCAGGGAGGCATGTTGTTTAAAGTTAGCAGGAGAAAAAGAAAGGGAAAAACGGATCAAACGAACAGAGGTCTTACTGTGTGTGTGTCAGGCGAGGTTGGGTGAAAGAGAGAGAGAGAGAGAAATCAAGATGGTGCCCATAGTTTTAAAAGGTGTTTCTCTGATGGAAGTCACACGAAATCCATGTAAAAAAGGAGTTGACAGGTTAGGTCGGTGAGAGGCAGATAGATGAAGGTTGGTGTCAGTGGTGATCTCAAACCCGGCGGTTGTTAGCTTGCAAAGACGAATTCTTTTTTTTTTTCTTTAATAATTATTTTTCTACCTCATCGTTTTTCGTAATTTTTGGATACGTTATTATTTGTGCCCATGATACTTACGTAGATACAATTTATTTTACTTGAAAGTCAATGTGTCCGACATTTTGAATTACGTTTACATTTCTTGCATTAGTTTTAGTATCCGAAATGTCTTCTGAAAAAAAAAATTAATCTCTTACAGTTATTTCCCTTACATCGATTATTTTGTGTACAAAAGCGCCTTACTATTTGCAAACAAAATAATTGAAGTTTTTAAACGCTGAAAATTTGGGGGCGGGGGTCGTTATTAGAGCGCAATTCCAAAATCGAAATATTGAATTTCAAGTAAAACGAATAGTATCTACTTAATTGTCATGTCGCTGTAATGAACATATCTAAAAATTATGAAAAATGATAAGGTAAAAAATTATTAATAGAAAACAGCTTTGGACGACAATTAACGAAAATTGAGTTTTGCTAAATTCGCCTAAGTTTCTCAGTTTTCAGTAAATAATTACCTCCCTTATTACGATTCGAATTCTGCTTTTTTGTTGTTTTTTTTTTGTTTTGTTTTTAGCAAAACTCAATTTTCGCTAATTTTCTTTGAAAATTACTTCCATAATCATTTTTTTTCCTACCTCGTCGTTTTTTCGAAAATTTTGGATATGTTTATTATTGTGACATTACAATTAAGTAAATTGAATTTCAAATAAAACCAATGCTATGTTTCGACTTTTGCTCAATTAACCACCCGAAGTCGTTGCAGCTTTTTTTAATTTTTTTTTTTTTACGATACTCTCTGTAATTATCGTCGCTTTTTTCTTTTTGGTTTTTTATAAAACTTTGTTACATTAAATATAATCGTTGACAAAGAAATCATTATCGTCGCATTTTCCTTCATTTTTGTCATGTTATATGTTTTAGTCTCTCAAATTCTTGTATAGAAAAAAAATGAACGAATATCTTAGTAAAATAGAGTTATCCCCCTTAGTACAATGACAAGCTTGCAAAAGCCCGCCTTTAGCATACATGAATTACTTCCCTTATGTCGGGAAACTATTTTAGTTTATTTAACAAAATGTCCATTAAGATCTGTTTGCCTGTTTGTGTGGCGAATTAACGAATTAACCGATCATTATGAATTTTGGAACACAGCTGCTAGACATAAAGATGGATAATGTAGGTTATATTTATTTTAATGTAATTTTTATGTTAAACAGTATTGAAAGCTTTTCATGAACATTTAAATAACTCTGATTTTGATGGAACCCTTCTGTTTAATGAGACAATGTCGTTCTACATCTAGTCTGGTCACTGCAGTCTGTGGCTATAAAATTGAAGCTGGCGTTCCCTCTCTGGGTATAGGCCTGGACGGGTGATAAACGGACCTAGGTTGGCCCAGTTACCAGGTTGTAAACAAAATTCAATGGAAAGGCAAGCCAATATGGTCTGAGCCAGTGCAGCTGCAAGAAAGGTGTCTTTTGGACTCCAAACCGGATTTTTTTTTTTTTGTCAGGGTTTACTCCTTTAGTCTTTGCCTTTGCCAAGGCATTCTCAAGGCAGTGGAGTTATTTTCCTATAGGTGGCAAAAATCTGAAAATATTGTCAATTTTGATGAAAATAACTGAGGTTCTCGTTGTAGTTATGGTTGTATTTGCATAAGTATTAGAGATCAATTAATATATATTTGTAAAATTTCAGTTTCAAATATTTTTGATTTGCATAAAATTTGATGTATGGTAATTTTATTTACTTAGTTGCGTTTGACACAAGGTTATGTGTGGGTTTGATGAAAGTGCTTCTGTGAAATGAATTGGATTCGAACGTGGCACATCTAAATATCATAAAAAATATACACAAACTGAAATCAAGTAAGATTTTTACAAAAAAAAATTAATAAAATAAATAAAGATAAAACAAAGGAACTTATTTTCAATTTTATTTACATCTTATTTTCAATTCTTCCTCTAACCACTTGTTATATTGCTGCGATTTTTAATAGCCTTTAAAAAAAAATGTTTCATATGAAAATATAGTGAGTAAAACATATGCCTTTTTTGACATTGGACGAAACTACTGATTGCCATATATATATATATATATATATATAACGGATTTAAATAACACTGGGGCAAATGCCATTATTAAAATTGAGGACTTTTTTTTTTTTTTTTGTAGTGTTTCTTGATTAAACGTCAAAAAAAAAAAAAAAAAAAAAAAAAGTCCTCAATTTTAATAATGGCATTTGCCCCAGTGCTATTTAAATTCATTATAAAATTTTGTACCCATATAAATCTTTTTATATATATATATATATATATATATATATATATAGCCATGGCTAATAATACGTTATCTGAAAATAATTTGTTCAAACTCCTCAGCTTAACGTTCACAGGGAATTTGATTTGGAACAGATACATCGAGGGCATATCCAAGGCTGCTGCAAAGAAGGTGGGCTCTCTCTACCATGCTAGAAAGTTACTTATGCCTGAAAGTATCCTGTACCTCTACAAGGCCACCATTCGCCCATGTATGGAGTATTGTTGTCATATTTGGGCTGGTGCATCTGCTACTAATCTCACTCTTAGACAGGGTTCAAAAGAGAGTCACCTAGCTAATAGGTCCTTCACTGTCAGCTAGGCTTCAGCTTCTGTCCCATCGATGAAATGTTGCATCCCTCTGCTTGTTTTACAAGTATTTTAATGTTAGGTACTCTGATAAATTACAAGCCCTTGTACCTCCTCAACAAACAGCCCTACACAATAGAGATCCCTAGATATCAAAAAGCCTTCTACTATAATAATTTCTTTCCCAGAACTGCTAGACTTTGGAATTCCTTTCTGACTCCCTACTTCCCTGACTGTACTGACATGCAGAAGTTAAAGTGTAATGTAAACAGACATTTTGCTGCCCAACTCCCTAGATAGTATCCCTGGAAATTGTGTCCCAGATAGTAGCCCCCTAGATCAAAGTGGCACTGTCCTTTGTTTGGGATGAAAATGCAATAAAAAAAAAAAAAAAAAAAAATTTCACGTTGTGAGGGAAAGTGAGAAATCAGGTAGCAAGTCAAACAACCTCAGACTTACCTTGCCACCTGAAATGCATTCAGAAAGAAACGCTGTGAAATCATGTATTATGTTTTTCTAAACAGTTCGCTTCTTGTAAGTAAAAAAAAATACTCGAGCTGAGAAACCAGGTAAAAATGTACCTCTTTTGTGTATTTTGATAACGTGCTGTGTTGTTCTTGCCTTTTATTCGAGTCGCTAAATAATAACTTTTGAAATCATTACTATATATTGGTGAGGAATATCCATGAACCACGACCACGTGTCATTTAATATTGTGACGTAGCATCTGATACTTTAATTTTTTTTCTTTTGTATTACGGGTAGTGCAGGGGGGAGGCACCTGTAACAGAGTTGATGATTCTGATCAGGGAGGCAATTACCCCCTGACTTGGCCTTTCCTAGTTCATATCATAATTGAGCAAAGATGTTGGGCTGGAATTTTTATTTTATGACATTACTGCATCTAGAAAGAAATAGACAAAAACTTTGGCTGCTACATCACCACTGCGACTATGTTTTGCAACGAACCCCATTACTGACAATGTTACGTTAGGTCTTACCATCCTTTTGTGCACACACATTTCATTGTGAAATAAGTTTGCTGGCAAAATGCACGTGGGCTGATCTTCCCATCGTCGTCACTATGAAACTCTGGTTGTTTTTCGGTTGATGATAAAAATCATGTAACAGCCAATTTAAAAAAATTTTTATACACGATTTGAAAACAAAAACAGATTTTTGTATGAGAGGTTGCCATAATTAGCTACATTATATGTAACCACTCCCATCCTGACTGGAACAGCAACATTTTGTGTCTGCTTACTTTAGTTGTTGGACAAACAGTTCAAAGACCATACCCACCCCCCACCCCACCGGCGCAGCCTAAAAAGCAAATAAGTTTCATAAAATTCTGCTTTTAGGCCACTTCTAACCTTTAAGATCTTACTCAAACCCTTTCACTCCAACTCCTCATTTGTTATATAAAATTGAGTTTTTTCTTGGTCTGACATTTATGTTAAAAGCCTATTTTTTTTCTATTTAAAAATTATTCAAACAAACTTAATATACTCAGTCACTTTTGTGAGTTATTATTAGATGATTGGTTTCATTTAACTTATGCTGAATTCTATTTATGTACGGTTTCTACATAATTCTGTAGAATTTCAGATGAAAACGTTCTAGCGCATGAATATATATATATCCGCACATACAGTGTCGATGTGTGTGCAAAAAGTCTGTCAAATCCTCTGAATATTTAGTTTAATTTGATTTATAGGGTATTTAGACCTGTAGCACACTTTTAATTTAGTTTTTATCCGGCAAAAATAGCTGTTAAGGGGTCAAAATTGGAAACAAAATTGTTGAGGTAAGTCAGATAAAATATTACTCCTGTTATTTTTGCACGCGTTAAAAATTAAACATTCGCTTAATTTTTAACTTTTTGTATCCATCTGTTGGTAGCTCAAACAGTAATGACACTGAAGAGAAATAACTAAGGCAGGCGTGCTAAAGGTTCTGGTTTCAATTCTGGCAGATGGTACCAAAGTCATATTTTTATACATTTTGAAATCATTACTATATATTGGATAATAATCAATAGAGAATAAGAAATCTGCATGAATGAAAATATTTACATGGATTTTATGACAGGACAATGCCAGGCAGCCTACTCGGATATGTATAAATATACCTCAATCTGTGTTCCCGACTATCGCTGGCCTCAACATCTGTGATGCAGTTTTCTTCTTCGTTTTCCCCCATTTTAGTTGTGTCATCCTGTTATTAGTGATCAATAAGAGCATGTGCATTGATTTATAAATACAAAAAAAAAAAAAAAAAAAAAAAAAAAAAAAAATACAGACTCATAAACAACAACAATAAAACACATACAAACTAAGATACATTACGTAGAAGTCTGCACTGTAGTGTGCATGTAACACTGTCGTGGAGAAAGGAACTCCAAACACAACCATCCACATTTTAGTTAAGTTCCAGTGTATCAGCTACGAGTCGGAGATAGTTTGTTGAGGCCATAATTCTCATTCACTCATCACCTGCTCAATCCTTTTATTACATTTTTTTTTTTATTACATTTTCACCCCAAACAAGGCACATTGCCACTTTGGTGTAGGGGGCTACCATCAGGGGCAACAACTAATGGGGTACTATGTTGGGATTTGGGCAGCAAGATGTTGGTTCACGTTGTACAGTTGGAGAAGCAGTGGCCTGGAATGGAATTCCAGAGTTTAGCGGTTCTGGGGAAGAAAATACTGGAGTAGAAAGATCTTTTACATCTAGGGATCTCTACTGTGTGGGGGTGGGATTTAGTTGCCTGTCGCGTTTTTCGAGGGTGTCTACGTTGTGGGAGCACAAGTGTCTGCGGTTCGCCAGAGCATTCACCATCATAATACTTGTAGAACAGGCAGAGGGATGCAACATTACATCGATGGGACAGAGGCTGAAGCTTAGATGCCAGTTCAGGGCCTATCAGATTTGCGACTCTCTTTTGAACCTTTCAAGGAGCGAGAGACTAGTAGCAGATGCACCAGCCCAAATGTGACAGCAATACTCCATACATGGGCAAATAGTGGCCTTATAGAGGTACAGGATACTTTCGGGTGTTAGTAGTTTTCTAGCACGGTAGAGAGAGCTTACCTGCTTCGCAGCGGCCCTTGCAAGCTTTCAATGTAATTGTTCCAACTCATGTTTCCTGTGAACGTTAGGCGAAGCAGTTTGAAAGATGTACTCTCAGATAAAGAGTCACTGGCCATTGCTATTGGTGGCAGAGAAGGTTTCTTATAATTATTGAAGGAAACCAGTTTAGTCTTGGCAGCATTGAATGTGACCATCCATTTATGTCCCCATTCAACTACAGATTGGAGGTCATCCTCTAGTGTTTTTGCCATTTCTTTAGATATATGTTCATTTGTTTTCCTGTCATGCCTGCTATAGAGTGTGGTGTCATCAGTATATATACCCATCTCAAGGCAATTTTGTCGGGGGAGGTCATTTATGAATATTAGGAACAATAGAGGTCCAAGGATAGACCCCTGAGGCACTCCCGCATTTATATCATATTGTTTAGATGTACGACCGTCGAGGACAACCTGGATTTTTCTCTTATCTAAGAAGGATTTAATTATGTTAAGTATTCTACCAGTGATACCGTATGATCTAATTTTCCTGAGGAAACCCTCATGCCACTCCCTGTCAAAAGCCTTAGATATATCTAGAGCTACCGCTCTGCCTTCCCCCGCTTTATCCAGTGAATGGTATATACGTTCAGAGATTACTGTGAGGATGTCTGCTGTGGAACGGGCTTGTCTAAATCCATATTGATGGTCAGTCAGAAGTTTAGCATCTGTAAGGTGATGGACTAGAGCACGGTTAATTAAGGTCTCAAATATTTTAGCGAAAAGTAGGAGGAGGCTAATGGGGCAATAATTAGATGGGTCAGTTCTTTCGCCAGAATTCTTGAATACTGGTACCACAGAAGCAGTTTTCCAACAGTCCGGAAAGCAAGATTCATTAAGGCATTTATTGTAGAGTTTGGAGAGAACTAGAGCTACTTCGGCTGAGCAATTTTTACTAGCACAGCTGGGATGAGATCGGGTCCACATGCTTTTGAAGTGTCAAGGTTTTTTATGATAGCATGCACCTGAGCAGGGCTGAGTTTTAGATCATCTAGCGTGGCCTCTGTCCGAAAAGGAAAGTAAGGCAAGGGGTGGTTGGAAGGGTCCAGTGTGGAGTTTGAGGCAAACCGACTGGCAAGTATATTAGCCTTGTCGGTTGCTGAGCAAATAACCTCGTGATTGTTGGTTAGTGGGGGAATTGTTGATTGCCCATTATTTACTGCACTGTTGTTGATTTTCCAAAAGGCACAAGTTTCTAATTTTTGTGCTTCAATGCGTTTTTTAGTAGTTTCAGTAAATTCTCTCTTAGCAGTCGCTATTTCTTTCTTAACGTTATTTCTAGCTTCTATATACTTCTGTCTGTTTGAACTGGACTTATGTCTGTTAAATCTGCGGTATGCATGCTGCTTTTGAGCAATGGCAGTTGCGCAAGTAGAAGTAAACCATTGGGGAGAGTGGGGCTTGCTATAAAATTTCCGCATGGGAACATGTGCTTCAATTGCCGTTTTGAACCATTCAGTGGTCTCATTTGCGCACTGTTCAGCAGGAAGAAAAAAAATATTTCCCCATGGGGCATCTCTGATAAGATCTCTGATGGCTTCTCAGTCAGCCTTTTTATAATATCTCCTTGTTTTGAGCACTGGCTTTTTTGGGTCTAAAGTTTAGGGCGATTTCGACCATTATCACTGCATGATCAGCATTCACGAGTGGGCTGTCAGCATTTGTTATACAATCATCAGGTACTGTGGTCAAAAACAGATCTAGAAGTGATGCGTGTTGTTCTTGCTGGTCAGGGAAACGGGTTGGAAACGTAACCATTTGCGATAGGGAGTGAGATATAGTGAAGCTATGTGTTGTGCTGCCCACTGCATCTGTATAAGTAGAGAATCCAAGCCAGTTTTTGTGGTGGCTATTAAAGTCACCAAATACATGTACTTGTGCACTAGTGTCGAGGGAGAGTGCTGTGTCTATTCTGTCAGAGATTTTGTTTATTACGGTGCAGTCCTGGGTCGAGGGAGAGCGGTAGAGAAAATAAAAGTAGCTAATGTTATGTTGTATGTTTAGTCTAAAGCACATAAAGGCTTGATCGTCCGATTCTAGGTTTGTTTCTCTAGTCAAGGGGAGGGTGTTACGAATGTAGACTCAAAGTCCGTGCATATGTCTGTCAGATTCTTTACGGCAGAGTGGGAGATAGCCAGGCATGTTAAAGTAGTTAGAAGGGATGGAGGAGTGTAGGTTAGTCTCACTTAGTGCTAAGATATCCGGGGTGTTTGTTAGGAGAAATGCTTCGACATCATTTAAATTAGTTCTAAGCCCACGGATGTTCGTAAATGCAAGCTTCAAGGGAGAAGGCAGGTTGGTTTTGTTTGAGTTTGGGCCTGGTTTTAGCGTAATTTTGATTGTACGGCCATTTTTTTTTTTTTTTTTTTTTTTTTTTTTTAGAGAGTTTCAGTTTAGATAAGGGATGCTGAACAAGTGGTTATGCAGAATACCAGACATGCAACACAAGCAGACCATCAGTTGTCCTGCCATCTACTAGGATTTTGGCCTCGGGATAGCCCACCGGAGATGAGTGCAGGGTCCCTTTCCATGCGCGACATGGCACTACAAACAACCCGATATTATACAACTGTTGATGGAGCAGCCACTCTAACTACTACCAAAGAGTTAGGAAACCTGTACTACCAGTCGAGAACAGCAGCCAGGAACTGTCTATCCGGTACCCTCAACCCATCAGACGATGGTCAACCCAATCTACTTGTACTAGCATTATGGCATTCAAGCACTTCCAAGTCCCCAGTTTAGGGGATGGGATGTGTCGGGAGTGGGGAAAACAGCGTTTATTGCCCTAGTCAGGAAACAAGATCGACCACTGAAGCTCTGTCAACTCCCTGTGATTCGACCTCTACACCTAGCTAATAGGCAAAGGAGGAGTATGGAAGCCGGGTGATAGACAGTTCCTATCTACTCCTTAAGCAGTTTAGGTTTGCAGACTGGTAATTTGTTTGAGTCACCAGCTCTAGGAAGGTTGTCATCCAAGACTGGAGAGGCCTTCCTCCCCTTAGGTTTAGCTTCAGAGTTTTCCTTCTCCTAGACGGATGACCTGGGAAGATCTACGGGTCCATCAGCACTGAGAGGGTTTTCCCCGCGCCTGGTTCCTAATCTAGGTATTTCTGCGCCCCCGCGTTGGTGGTTAATGTTAACGGGTTAGTTTAAAAGGGTTATATATCAACTGAAAAATTATACTCCTCAAAGTGATTACAGGGCATTTCTATTTCATTGTTTGTTACTGGAGGAGGGGCTGAGTAAGGGTTCATGCAGTGGGAGCAGCTATATTTGCAAACAGGTCTGTTGGAAGGAGTTAATATGGTTTGTTTTTTTCCTTTAGGTTAAAAACAAACAAAAAAAAAAATTTCCTTTTATTTTTGTTGGCTATCCTTCGTCAGGTTTACCCTAATCTGTTATCTCCTTTTGAACAACCGACTCACAAATATCTTAACTTATAACTGGAAATCCTATGTGTCCGCCCCCCCCCCCAAGCTGCTCTCAGTTGTCCATTCACCTTATTTCCAATTTCTTTTCTTTTTGATGGATCATTTCCTCACATTCTCTAGGTTAGTAGGAGTAGGAGGAGGAGGAGGTATAATATCGCACGTGTTCCCAATAAAAAGAACATATTGAGACCGAGGACATCTGACATTTCAAGTGAGATTGGCTATTATTTATTGGTAATCTGTATATCTATCTATGAAGATGCTTTAGTTGACAAAACCGTATATATAAAAAAAAATAAAGTCATTCGGAAAGTTTAGAGTTGGACATTTTAGCTTTAATAATGACTATTGTTCAGGTTGATCCGCTAATTCGATTATACATGGCTATCGAATGAATACAGACATAATTGAGAATGGCTTATATTATATAACATAAAACCTTGTAGAAAAAGTCCAACACCAAAATCCATTTCATATTTGTACGTAAATTATCACTTTTCACTCACACACACACACACACAAAAAAAAAAGAAAAAAACAAGCAGATCGAGTGAGATATTTACTTTCATCATGACTAATGTTTGTGCAAAATTTTTTAAAAATTCAAAGAGTGGTTAAGAAAATGCGAACAAATGAACGATTTTGGGGTAATTTTATCCATATAATGGCACTTGAGGGAGGGGGGGGGTCAAACAGTTATCCCAGAAAATCTGTTCTGGCAAAAATTTACTTTCACCATGACTAATGTTTGTGCAAAATTTCAAAAAAAATTCAATGAATGGTTGTTGAGAAAAGTGCGAACAAACGAATGGAAGTGAATTACTAGGTTCAATATATGTGTTGGTAAGGGCGGGGGGGGGGACTTATCATCCAATTAATTTGATGTCACTAAGGGAAATACTTCCGACATTACCAATTTTTAAATGAATTACTCCAAGATCAAATATTTTTTATTCATTTATTTTTTTAATTACATTTTCACCCCAAACAAGGCACATTGCCACTTTGATGTAGGGGGCTACTATCAGGGACATAAGCTACAGGGGTACTATGTGGGGAGTTGGGCAGCAAGATGTCGGTTCACGTTACACTTGAACTTCTGCATGTCAGTACAGTTGGGGAAGCAGGAACCTGGAAAGGAATTCAAAAGTCTGGGGAAGAAACTACTGGAGTAGAAGGCTCTCTTACATCTAGGGATCTCTACTGTGAAGGGGTGGGATTTTGCTGCTTGTCGGGGGGGGGTATAAGTGCTTGCAGTTCGTCAGAGCATTCATCATTAAAGTACTTGTAGAACAGGCAGAGGGATGCTACAATATATCAACTTCAACAAAACAGTACAATTTGCTGATCCTGACTGGATTAATGCTACCATTTAAATTTTAAAAAAAAATTTTTTATTTGGAATTCTTTACAATTCAAAGCTTCTGATTGGATTGATGCTGCCAATTTGTACTTGGAATAACTACATTGATTATTTGCAATCGGATCATTTTCTTTTCTCTATGATAATTATTTCTTGTCATAGATTTTTTTTTTTTTTATCATTTTTCAGTTACAAAAATAATTTTAGGCATTTTACGTTTGTAGGTACGGTATCACCTTTCATGCACCTTTAAAAACAAATGAGTTCAATCAGTAAAGATCGGGATTAATGATTAATCTGATGCAAGATAAAAATTTTGACTACTCATTTTTAAATGAATTGAACCTAAATTAAATCATGTCCTCATCTACATTATAAATCTCACCTGTCTGTTTAAACGTATGTATGTCTCGCAAAAACGACATATTTTCACTAGAATGGTATCGTTTTGAAGCTCGACCCTTCGAACAACATATCGAAAAATTAGCTAAAAACAATTAATTCCTTCACCCCCAACTGGGCACTTTTGTACAGGGAGGGGGTCGCTTTTTTTCGCCAATATTTTTTAAAGTCATCCCTCTTTTCGATTGACTAGCCTTAATTTAAGCTGTCATCACTTTCGGTTTGGCAATAGATGCAACAGCAAAGATGTCACTTTTTTTTTTTTTTCATGTTCTTTTCTTTCTTCGTGGTACGGGTTCGAGCCTGCCTGCCTACTACCACTTTTTTTTTTTGCTCAACACACATCTCCAAACATCCGGGCAACCAGGCTAGTTTTAAATAAATACATTCAAAAAAGTAATATTTTATCCATTTGAAGAATATTTTGCTAACAGTTATTTTTATGGTAAGAACATTTTTTTTTTTAATTTTTTTTTTTTAAATCGTATTTACCCTGACAGAAATTAATTTCAAAAGTATTATTATCAACAGTAAATGGAAGTAAAAAAGTGAATCTTTAGTTTTCTTTCCGCAGCTTCGTAACTCGTGATTTCTATATTTTGTCTTTTTTACTTCTCACGTTACATGAACAATGTTTCCGACAAAGAGGGAAGAATTATTTTCTGGATCAGAATCTATTTAATTCAATTTCTTTGATGTTGACCATCACATACTACAAGCTGACCTCCTTTTCAAAAACGAAAGCCTAATTGCAGATAAAACACAAAATCAGGAAAAACACATTTTTTAGCAATTTGGATAGTTTTTCACTTTCGAAAATAATACCATATTTCGTTATAAACTATGCTTTTCAATTTTTTTAGATGGTTCATACTATTTGGATTCTTTCGACTACCATTTTCATCTTGAGCATTATTTTCACAACATTTTGATCAATGTAATCTCCAAACTTCTTCAGGTATATCTTGTCAAACTCTGAACAGAACTATTTAATCCACAGGGGTAGCATGCCCTTGTTCCATTAAACTGGCTAGTAATTTCCAATTGTTGCCTGCACTGAGCATTGAACCTTCAATCTCCAGAAGAGTAATTTTACCAAGTACTTTAACTGTTATGCCATGGGTCTGTGCAGACAATTCTAGTATGAATTTTAGGAGCCTTAAACCTATTCTTGATTTCTAGATATATATTGATATTTAGTAAGAAAGTACATTATTTATTACAAGTAGTACCTGCTAACCAGTGTTACCCAGAGGAAGCATGTGCCCCATCTAAAAAAAACAAAAAAAAACGTATGGTGGTTGTTGCTGCTGCTCACAGGTGAGAAAAAGCAAAAAACAAAACATCCATTTAGCTGTTGAAGCTGTGGTAATGTTTACTGGTTACTTACCGGCCTCCACGAGTAAAAATAGGTTGTCTCAAAGTTTTATTAAGAAGTAGAAATTTATTTAAGAACGAAAACATGGAATCTTATTCTAAGGAAATGAAACAAAACTTCTTCCGTGTATTTCTCATTTATTATTTCTTTCATTAATTACGGCCGGCAATACTTGGTTGCAATTATGTCACCTATCACCATAAGGAAAAAGAAAAAGCAATTAAAATAAACCCCAAAACAAACAAAAAAGAAAACATCCCGAAAATAAATTAAGGTTTTTCGTTTCATTTCAATAAAAAAGAAAAACAAATAAACAGGAATATACAAACAAATATATAGGAAAAAAAAAAAAAAAAAAAAAAAAAAAAACTGAAACAATGCGATAATAGAAAAAAAAAACGTAGAAAAAAAAAGCACAAAAATTCATGATATTTATCACAAAAAAGAGCATGGTATGATGATATTGAGATATATCAACATTGTATTAATAAAAATAAATTTAATGGTTAAATATAAACAGAAAAATCAACATGAGTAATCACCCTTGGTCTATTATAAAAAGGGCATGAGAAGAAATGATAGTGAAAGGGGCACAACTCCGTAAATTATCTTTGTTATAAACTTGTCTCTTTTTTTTTTTTTTTTTTTTTTTTTACTGCGAGTTTACTATGCGGGATATATATCTACACATACACAAGAAAAAAAAGAGAAAGAAAAAAGAAGAAAGACTTATGAATTCATATATATATATAATCATCTTTTGAAATTTGTATATATTACCTATTTGTTCTTTGATTCTGTTCATTAAAATAATATATATATATATATAGAGAGAGAGAGAGAGAGAGAGAGAGAGAATTATCTTTTCATGTTAAAAATATATGCTGAAACTTCTGACCTACCATTTCTTACAGTGACAGACAGCCGATTGCTAAAAAAATCTATCTATCCATCTGATATCTATTTTATATCACACACAAGCCTATAGACTGTGTTTAAGTCAAGAAGGACATATAATTGTTATCCCCATTTAAAAAATGCTTTTTTTGATAGGTCAATTAAATACGGACTGGCGCGTAGCTCCTCGTGTCCTATGCAATCTGAGATGAAAAAAAAATTTTTTTAATTAATTTATAATAAAGCTAACCTCAGAAGGGGCACATCACAATGGAAAATTAAAAAAAAAAAAATGATAAAACAGGGAAAAAAATGAGCAAACGTAAAAAATTATGTAAATAACCAGATGTAAATGTTAAAACTTTTCACAAAACAATTTTTTTTAAATAATAACAATCTGATGCTTGGGCATGAATGTTCAACCTGTAGGTTATGACGTGAACCCTTTTATCCATTGGTCCATGAAAACGTCATTGAAATAACGTTATGCTTTATTCTAGTTTAACCAATTCAAGGAAAACCAGTAGACGCACATGCATGGTTGCTGAAAGAAACCATTTATTCAAGCTTTGCTGAATTCGTTATTTTCAACAACAAAAATAAGAAAACATGGTATAAATAATGACCCCCCCCCTCCCTCCACAAGAAAGAAACTAAAACTCTTTTAGGAAGAGATTCGATGGAAGTTTATGTAATGCCCCCCCCCCCGTAAATTTCACAATTTACATTATTTTTTTTTTTAATGTTTAATGTTAAATTTATTGATTACAAACAATATTTTCATTAGATGTAAACATCACCAGAGATAGCTGCGCTAACTTATCTATATGGAAGTTATGACTTTTTTGATTTGTGGAACTTTAAACAAAATTAAAAATAATTTATGTAAATGCATGAAGATAGAGCAGCCATCTTGAATTAGAGCTGATGTGTTCGTTTTTTTGTATGATCCTGAACAGAAAATTTCAACATAACAGCCAATGAGAATAGGAGGAATATTACTAGGGAAAAAAATCATTATTTTCTAATAGCTAAGTGTAATGGTAGTTGTATTTGTAACAGTGTTTAATCCAGTTAATAAGGGTGTCAGGAAAAAATAGTTGTAATGGTTATATATTTACTCGGTCTTGCCTGGGAGAGTGGGAGGACTTGTCAGGTAGAGGGGAAAATATGAACTACTTCGTCTATAGGTCTGGGCAATAGTGATGATGCCTCTCCTAGGATGTAATATAGGATTTAATTATAAAGAATAAGTGTGTATGGAACGACGTAGTGTAGTTAGATAAGATAGGGGTTGAAGGTTTAGAGATAATAAATTTGTATGTGGCATGTGTTATTGAAAACCTACAGCAATTTGGTGCAGAGAGGAATTTCTGCAATCAAAATATTATATACAGGAGGATTACATAGAATTACTACATGCACATATTTTATTTATTTATTACTACACACACATATATAAGATACACCTGAAGAAAGTTGAAGGTTACATTGACTGAAACATTTTCATAACATTTAAGATTAGAACAGTAATCTAAAGAATAAAAAAATAGGCTAGTCAGAATAAAATAGAAAATGAGGCATGTCAGATGCATTGCTATTTAGGTCGGACATCGAAAACTCGACTAACTTAGTTTTATATGTAGAAATTTTCAAGTACTTGAATAAATCTAAAATGAAATCAAACTTAAATTTTTTTTAAAGTCAACTAAAATAAGTTATCCTTTTGACCTGTTGCTTGAAGATAATTGTAAATAGTTTTTGACAAAGTTTATCTTATGGCAGGATATTGACAAGATTTTTTGATAGATGCTTGTTTAGGTCCTAGGGTTTCCCAACCTGGGGTGCTTGTATCCCCTGGGGCGGGGGTTGCAAAAATTTTACATGAAAACACAAAAAAGTGTCCTTTGTTTTCCTTTACAATGTACTAACTTCTTGCTTTCATTTTAAGGTTAAATATTGTTATTAAGTGGCCATTAATCATATGACTGAGTAGATTTAATCCAACCATGTATTTAACTGCGAGTTCAGTTTGTCCTAAAGTTTAGGACAAACTGAACACGTATTAAACAAGTTTTTCTTTTTTTTTTTTTTTTTTGTAGCTATTATTTAGAAAAACGTAAATTTTCTAAGCATTTGAAAACTAGTTTTGTACTATATTGTATTCTTTATTGCTACTTCACTATTAGTGCAATTTCAAGTAAGATGTTATTTTTAAGATTTATTCCAATATTTATGATTTTTTTTTATTTTCATTGTAAATTATATTAAAGAATAAAGTTACAATTTGCTTTCGATAAAATAGTCAAAATTTGCAAAACATCCTTGAACACAATATAAATTTTAGTGCAATTTCAAGTAAGACGTTATTTTTAAGGTTTATTCCAATATTTATCATTTGTTTTTTTGTAATTTTCATTGCAAATTATATTAAAGAGAAAAGTTAAAAATTTTCTTTCAATAATTGGAATTTGCAAAACATCCTTGATTTTTTTAAGGAGTGCAAGGTTTGAGGAAAATTTTTGGATGAGTGTGGACAAAAAAAAGGTTGGGAACCACTGGTTCAGATAATTTATATATTAATAGGATAGTCTGCGTGTTATTTATTTTGTGTTTCACGCTTACATCCGAGTGACTGTCGTTTAATTGTTATGGGCTTTCATTTCTTGTAATAAGTAATTTTACCAAGAATTCTTCATAAGTTTTGGTTTAGGTTTATTTATAAATAAATAACTGAAAGAACTCAAGTTTATATATATACTGGCGGGGGTACCCGGCGTTGCCCGGGTGTTATAAGGTGTGTGTGCTCTTAAATCAAAAAGAACACATTTAAAAAAAGTTTTGGTAAGTTGGTAGGATCTAACTTGAAGCCCTAAGGCGAAGTTGGAAAATAAAATGTGAAAAAAAAACATGACACGTTAGCCACTCGGCCAGCAAGAATGAGTTACTGAAAGATGTTTGAATTTATTTAAGTAAGATGACGTCAAGTGGAAGTCGTAGAGTTAACATTTTGTGCGAGCATTACAACGTAAGCAATAGCTATTCAACAGTTAACATTTTCTGTGGGACAGTTTTTAATGAAGTCAATAACCCGGTTTGTTTGTTTTTATCTAACTTTGGAGAAAACCGGCTCCCCCGTTTATTAGGGGAGTGTCTCATCTTGAAATAAAAGCAACCGTCTGATATGATGATGGTAAGCCGACATTGACCAAACGTTATATTGCTTTCTAGAGACCACTGGCCATGGGTCAGGAATTCGAATTGAGCTTCACTTTTTTTTATACCGAAAAACGAAAGCAATATGTAGCGATCCCAAAATGTTGAATATTTAACATTTTAAAGTCGTGCAAATTAAATAGACGGGCGACCCCCGTTCCTAACTCGTAAATATGATTTCGGCGTGAGTAAAAAATATATGATTTCGACGTGATATCGAGAAGCCAACGAAAAAAAATCCTTTTGTGGACATACACAAAAAGTGAACCTACATGCATACACATATTTTCGCTTTTACATATATATATATATATATATATATATATATATAAGTTTCGGTTTTAGTTCAAGCTGATGCACGCAAGTCATATGGATCTATTTTTTTTATTTTTGAAATCACAACTTTATAATATATAGAAATCGATAGAACATTATAATATCCTGCCATAAGATAAACTGTCAAATTTCTAAAACTATTTACAATTATCTTCAAGCAAAGAGTCAAAAGAATAACATTATTTGACTTAAAAAATTTTAAGTTTAATATACGAAATCTGCAAGAATTAAAATATATTTAAGTGGGCGTCCCTGTTAGCTTTGATAAATACATTTGCAGTTTTAACAAAAGAGCTACAATAATATCAGAGCATCTCCATTTATGCTGAACATCTACAGAATGCCAATATCAATATATTACTTATGAATGAGTGCCTTGTGGAATTTCCACAGGTCACGCTAGTCTTTTTTAATATGATAGCAATTGTGTTATTTTGTGTGTCACATTTACATCTTTCTTCAGAGGGACTGCTGTTTAATTGTTATGACCTTCCATTTTTTTTGTAATAAATAATAAGAATTATTCTTCATGAGTTTTGGTTTAAGCTGATGCACCCAAGTCATATGGATATATTTATTTTTGTACTCACAACTTTATAATATATAAGAATCGGTAGAAAATTGACTATAATATATACGAAATCTGCATGAATTAAAATACCATATTTAAGTGCATTTTACAACCAGGCTATGCTGAGCGTCCCTACTAGCTTAGATAAATACTTTTGCAGTTTTAACAAAAGAGCATCTCCATTTACGCTGAACATTCACAGAATTCCAACATTAACATATTACATATGAAAGAGTCCACTATGGAATTTCCATAGGTTCCTGCTAGTTGGTGTGATTGTGATTAGGTTAAAGCAAGATCTTCATGAAACTTGGCTCTTGTAATATATTCCTCCCACTAAAAAAAAAAAAAAAAAAAATGTTCTGTCTTTACAAAACTATTTTCATATAAAGTGCTTGGTTATTTGTAATGTAGGTTTCTAAAAGCAGAATCCAAGAAAAGGGGTAAAATCACAACTCCTCAGAATGTGAGACAATATTTCATTGGCTAAGAGAAAAGTTTAGATAAAAATTAAAATATTGGCTATATATTATTAATTTTTTTTTTTTTTTTGCTGCAATGTATCAAGTTTTTGCTCTCATTTTAGGGGTGAGTATTGTTATTAATTTTTGTAGCTATTATTTAGAAAATCGTAAATTTTCTAAGCATTTGAAAACTAATTTTGTACTATATTGTATTCTTCATTGATACTTAACTATTAGTGCAATTTCAAGTAAGACATTTTTAAGGGTCATTCCAATATTTATGATTTGTTTCATGGCTATATATGTAATTTTCCTTCCAAATTATATTAAAGAATAAAGTTAAGATTTTCTTGATAAAATATTAGTCAAACATTGTAAAACATAACCTTGAACAGTAATAATATAAAATGTTAGGGTGTGTGAGATTTGAGGGAAATTTCTTGAAGGGTGCAGATCAAGAAAAGTTGTGAACCACTGGTCTAAGATGGGTTACAAGCATTTTACTGAATTGAGACAAATTGGCAAATTTGGATCGCCGCCATCATTTTCATACTTTTTAATCGGATCAAGTGGTGAATCTTTTTTTTTTTTTTCTTTATCATTAGAAATGTTATTTTTATGCCAATTAATATTCATGCAAGAAACATGGTTAGAAAAATTAGCAATATTTGTGGTCAAACGTTGAGACTTTGGCAGAAACAAAGCAACTTTGGCAGAAACGAAGTAACTTTATTTTGGGTTTTGTTTAAACGTTTTTATTATACAATAAAAAAGATTTTTTTATATAAAAAAATATAAAATTTTTACAGAAAAAGAGTCAGTTTAGATATTTTACCATATTGGAGATCTATGCTCTTCCAGTGTTTTTGTTAACATTTGTTTTCTCTTATTGAAACTAGTTTAAAAAATAATTAAAAAATAATCTTGAAAAAATAATGGAAACTTTGAAAACAAATATAAAAAGTAAAAAAGATTAAAAAAAATTTATTTTTTTAAATTTAAAAAAAAAAAAAGTTTAGGTATTTGTGTAGATTGGTAATCTTTTTAACCAGCGCATTTCAGGTGAAAACATTACATACTTATGTGTCATGGTAAAATTAGTATGAATATAAAAAATTATGAAAAATCCGGTAGAAAAGTAATTACAAGTAAAACTAGAATTTATTGAATTATCAAATTTTATGTTTTAATATGGAAGAGCTCTATAATCAATTCTAGTATGACAAACAAGGGAGATAATCCTTGACTTAAATTAAGAGTCCGCCATTGTAGCTGATTTTTTTTTTTTTTTTTTCAAATACTTCTTGCACATTATCTACTCAACCATTTTTCATATTTTTTGGAGTTTATACTGATTTCAAAATTACATTTAAGTACGTAATAAGGTTTTCACCCAAAATGCATTCGTTTACAATAAACATGATCCAGTAGATGTATTTTTAACAAAACAATCTTCCACAATTAAGTTCTAGTACAGTAGAACCCCAGGATACGGCATTAAAAATCAGTAACAAAATACAGTGCAGTATATAACACACATGTGTATAATCAAATAATATTATAACACTGTAAGGCAGGACAAATACCGTAACCAGGGGATAGAAAAACATTGTATTCCAAATCATAAACTGAAAAAACTGTATCCTATGGTCACCATATCCTGGGGTTCTACTGTATTTTTTTCATTAAAAATGGTGGTCTTTTAATTAAAATAAAGGGAGATAAGTTAGTTTTTCATACTGACTTGGTCACAACTGTTCCACATTAAAACATACGATAAAACTCATTAATTCGATAAATTCTATTTTTACTTTTAATTATTTTTCTACTGAAGCATTTTTCAGCATTTTTTAAATTTATACTCTTTTCGATATAACATAAGTACTTAATGTTTTCACCTGAAATGTGTTGGTTTAAAAGATCAATGATGTAAGCAAATGCTAAATTTTAAAATTAATATGCCTTTCAGAAAGGTTTTTTTTTTTTTTAAATTGCAAATTAAAAAAAAAAATCTACACCGTTGATTCTCTTCCATAAGCATAGCTTATCATTGAATAAAGAGAATTTTGGGAACCTAAATGTGAAGGTGTTTCCTTCTGTGAATAAGATGGTGTACCTCTTGAAAAACTTCCTGGGTGTTGTGCCATCGAATTGAAATAGTTCCGAACATTGAAACTTCGATCGGACTCATTCAAAGAACCAATGTCCATGTCTTCAAATGGTCTCGGCTTGTTTGTCTTATCATTATGGCTACTATCTTCTGCTGACTTGTTACAGAGCCATTTCAAGTTGCCGGTCTTGTTGGCCCACTTGTAAAGAATGATGCCGCAAACACAGATAATTATCACAAATACAACCGAACTTGCGGCTACGGCCAATATCGTCGTCAAGGACGTCTTATGGTCTTTGTTTCCAGCGTCACAGCTAGTGATCTCTCGATCCTCCAACTGTGATATAGTCTTTTCATACAACGATATCGGTAACATGCACTCAAGCTGACATTTTTCTAAATGTCTCTGACTGGAGCAGTACAACTTACCTGCAGTTGCCGATGACTGCAACCAGTCTCGTAACGGTTGGATGTGACAATCACAGCTCCAGTAGTTACCCTCCAAATTTACTGATTCCAAATTGTTAAAAAAATTCAAGACGCTACTGGGAACATTTTTAAGATAGTTCATGGAGAGATCAAGCTTCCGCAGACTGTTTGGACCTACAAACTGGTCTCTATGCAAACTACGTAGCGAACAGTCCGATAAATTCAACTCCAATAATCTGTACAACCCTTTAAAAGCGTCTGGTGGTATATTGGTGAGTGGGTTCTCCGCCAGGCTGAGATATTCTAATTGCGGAGCAGTTGGTCGTAAAGAACTTTGACTGATTGTATCGATTGCATTGTTTGACAAATCCAAAACTCTTGTATTGAAATATTTAAACGTCAAGTCTGATACTTTTCGGATTCTGTTTTTCGATAAATTAAGGGTGTCCAGCTTCACTCCGGAGAACTGTAAATCATCCAGGTACGCAATCGTGTTATTGTACAAGGAAAGGGATCTCAAATTCGGAAGATTTTGGAGAATCCTCGATGGTAACACTTGCCGGATCTGGTTACTGGAATAATCCAGAAATTTCAGACTGCGGGTGATCCCGAAGAAATCCTGGGGCATGTGCGACAAGTGACAATTGCTGAACGACAGGTTGAGCAAGTTTTGTAAACCTTGGAAGCTGTAACTGTGGAGAGCGTTAAAGCGGTTCCCGTCAAGAATTAGTATTTGTAGTTTGAGCTGGGAACGGAACATCCCAGTCCATAGATCATCCAGATTATTCCAGGCAAGAGAAAGGAAGTCGAGTAAACGTAGCTGATAAAAGATTCTATCTAGTTTAGAGATTTTGTTATAAGACAAGTCTAGATAGGTTAATTGGTACAAGCCAGAAAAGGCTTCTTCATGGATGTTTGTGATGTCATTATGGCTCAGGTCCAAGTGTCGAAGTTTGGTCATACTTGAAAAGGCTTTGGCTGAAATTCCATAAATCCGGCTTTTTGTTAGACTGAGTATTTCTAAATTTGGCAGATTTTTAAAGAAGAGCGGCCCATCGACGTACATAAAAGTCAAGGTCAGTTGCTTGGTATCAGAGGAAACCTCTCTTATGATCGTATCAAGGTTGCCATTGTGACACTCTACTGCAGAGAAAGCTGGGGAACAGATACAAGTCGTTGGACACCCATTGATGACGGGAAACAATAGACAAAGCAACAACCTGAAGAGCAGAGGGTCGTTCATCACACAGGTTTCTGAAATAAAGAAAGAAATATCGATAAATATAAAAGATCAACCATCACTAGCATTTGGTTTGGTTATTTTGCAAGACGTGTTATCACCTGCTCAACAACAGTGCCAACCTCATTGCTGTTTCCATAGTTTTCTCCTTAGTCTTCTCGTCTGGCCATGTTGTGGTCTTTCATATTGGCAGCTACCAAGAGGGGCATACACGCATTTACAAGTATTAAAACATTAAAAAAAAAAAAAAAAACACTGTTGCAATATTTTTGATAAATGAAAGTTGAAACATTCTACTTATAGACACTGGCGATGGGAACTGACAAATCAAACCGAGCCACATTCTGTAAGCAACCAATCAGAAACCAGAATTGCTCCATAAAAATATTGAATCTTTTAGCATTCCACCACAATTTTTTTCGTGCCAACATGAGAAAGATCTTTTGCTCTTTATCTGCAAAATTATAAAGTCTAAGACCTGTACAGAACAGCTACCCACTGAAAATTCTCCATCTTCAGGACTTGTACAGAATAGCTATCCATCAGAAACTCTTCTAAAATTAAACATGGCTTTCAATTCAAGAAACACAACCTCCAATACCTGCAAATATCAGTAACATTCTGGGTGAATGTATGACACCATCACAAAAAACCATCTGAACGCTAAGGTTCATATCTACAGAGTCTGTCCAGGCTTTGTTGTCGATTGACGTCAGCTCATATCGATCTGCTCTGAGCCACAATCTGTGTTCTATGTCCAACTGGAAACCGTCCTAAATTGTCACAAACCCAAGACTGTCCATAAATTGTCCCCAACTCATCGCCACTCCCAAAATTAACTAAACATATTGATCTCTATTTTTTGGCCCTTTGGTCTCATTCACTGCCACACCTTGATTAATAATCCTATTTCAGTTTCCTTTGTAATGAGCAACTTCCTATAACTTTGTTCTGGTGATAAACTTTTTTTTTTTTTTTTTTAAATTCCTAACACTTGGGGGGGGGGGTCGTTAATAATATAGTTTTGTTTTATGAAGCCTTTTTAGGTTATTTTATACCGAATTAGGTCATCTTTGTAAAAGCTTTTATTCTTGAAGTTCTATTTTCAAATATTTATTCATGGTGTTTGGTTTGATTGTTTTGTAGAGGAAAATTGTTTTTGGCTTTTGTAAAACATGATTGAGTTTTGCAAAAAGGAAAGGAAGAAAAATAATATTTGGTGCATTTTGATCAGAAAATTGCATCATTTGCAGAAGAAAAAAAATGTTTCTATTATATCTTAAGAATTATAGTTAACTAGCAGGGCTATCCAGCGTTGCCTAAGACAAAAGTAATCATTTTTATTAAAAACTTTTATTTTATCCACCCTCTCTCTTTCTCCTCCATCACATCAATTCCTTATTCACTGGACACACATACAACACTCCTTTATATAATGGATTCATTAAGTAAGGAATTGAAAAATCAATAATGATTAACATCTTTTATATTTATTTATTTTTTTACTCTTTTGCACCCTGAACAAGACATATTGCCACTTGGAATGTAAGGAGCTACTATTTGGGATCGTGTTTGACAGGGGACTGTGGGGAGTAGAGACATGTTGTTTATCTTCCATTTAAACTTCTGCTGGTTAATACATTCAGGGAAGCAGGAAATGGAGGGAATTCCAAAATCTAGGAGTCTAAGGGAAGAAACTATTAGAATAGAAGACTTTCCAGCATCTAGGGATTTTAACAGTGAAGGGGTGGGATTTTGCTGCCTGTCAGGTTAGTCGGGAATATGTACACCAAGGGAGGCACAAGTGGTAGGAGTTCATCAAAGCAGACTCCATTAAAGTACTTGTAAAATAGATACAGGGATGCAACATCGCAGCGATGGGACAGAGGTTGGAACCGAATAGGTTGGAGAATCTTTTTGAATGCTATTTAAGAGGGAGAGAGAGGTTAGGGGTAGAAGCACAAACCCAGATGTGGCAACAATAAAAATGAGGGGAAAAACCATTACAAAGTCTCAGAAAATTAAATAATTTTCTTTTAATTAAAAAAAAAAAATACAGCATTAATCAGTTTTCCTGTTTTCATTTTATCAATATTGTTAATATCACTATTAATAATATTGTTAATATCACTATTAATAATATTGTTAATATCACTATTAATAATATTGTTAATATCACTTATTACGAATGTTAATATTGATACTAATAAAATGAAAACATTGATAAAATAAATAATACTGTATTGTTTTTTTTTTCATCTATAAATATAAAAGTGAAAATGTATGTATGTTTGTATGTGTGTTCACTTTTTCTGTATGTCTACAAAAGGCTTTTTTCAGAGAAGCGGTCGGTCGGTTCACAACTTTAAAACTTTTTATATCACATATAAATCGTAATATCTCAGAGTTAACGAAGCTCGCCTGTCTATTTAATTTGCTCGATTTCGGGAAGATAAATATTCAACATTTGTCGCTCACCGCATGTGGGTTAGTCTTTTTCCTATAACATATTGGGAAAATAAAAATCCCGCAGTCAAACTTGACCTCATTAACTCATTAAAAAGGGCACCTGCCAAATCCAAGTAAATAAATAAATTCAAACGTGTTTCCGTTAGCATCTCGCGGTGGGGCAATCGTTAACGTCGCATGTTTTTTTTTTTTTTTTTTTCACACTTTAATTTACAACTTTGCCTCAACGGTTCGGGTTCCATCCTCATACTTACCTACCAAAACATATTTTTACCCCCCCTCCCCCGGAGTTTCCACACACACCTCCAAACACCCGGGCAACGCCGGATATCCCTCGCTAGTCTATAATATAAATCTCACCTGTTTGTTTAAATGTATCTGTTTGTATGTCTGCCTAAAACTTTCGACAGAGGCTACGGATTGTCATGATATCAGTATCATTTTGAAGTTCGACATCTTGGACAATAAATATTGAACAATTGGTCAAAAACATTAATTCCTTCACCCTCGACTGGGCAGTTTCTACAAGGAGGGGTCGATTTTTTGAGAACCCTTCTCTGTCCCATCGACGAAATGTTGCATCCCTCTGCCTTTTCTACAAGTATTTTAGTGGTGAATGCTCTGACGAACTGCAATCACTTGTGCCCCCATGACGTGTGCACCCTCGACAAACCCGACAGGCTACTAAATCCCACCCCCACACTGTAGAGATCCCTAGATGTAAAAGATCTTTTTACTCCAATAGTTTCTTCCCCAGAACCGCTAGACTCTGGAATTCCATCCCAGGTCCCTGCTTCCCCAACAGTACTGACGTGCAGAAGTTCAAGTGTAACGTGAACCGACACCTTGCTGCCCAAATCCCTACATAGTACCCCAGTAGTTGTTGCCCCTGATAGTAGCCCCCTACACCAAAGTGGCAATTTGCCTTGTTTGGGGTGAAAATGTAATAAAAAAAAAAATCACGTCATCGTATTGATTGGATTGACTTTGCCTAATTTTAACATTCCGAACTTCCGGTCATGTCATGAAGTAGTGATAAGATTTTCTTTCACTTTCTTTGCCTTCACGTCACGGGTTCAAGCCTGCCTGCATACTACCACTTTTTATAAAAATTTTGCTCAACACACATCTCCAAACACCCGGGCAACGCCGGGCACCCAGGCTAGTAAAAAATAAAAAAACATTTTTAATTTTCTGAAAATGTTTTTCCCTCATTTTGCTAGTGATATCAAGTCCGCAAGCAATTGCTCATTAATATTAATGATATTCCAAAAATATTGTGAAAAGTATTTAAAAAAAAAAAAAAAATAAGTTTAAAAATATATATTCTTACTTAAGTCTTCTTTTAGAAAGGCCTCAAGGTTGCCGATGTGACATTTTATTACTGGGGTTGCAGGGAAACCGGTGCATGGAGGGAAACCATTTGTCTTTGACTTTTCGACAGAGAAGCAGCTTGAAGAGGAGAGGGTTGATCATCACACAATATGCTTAAAAAAAAAAAAAAAAAAAAAAAAATTATATATATAACACCAAAAGAAAAATCAACTCATTCTTTCATTCATTGTATAATATTCGTTGTAAAATTTATTGTAATCATTATACGCATATAAATATAACCAATGAGGAGACATTGTAACGTGGCAGTTACTTTTTAACTGTTTCATTACAATTCAAACCTCAGGTCCACATGCTGTCTGGCACTGCCGCAAAGAAACAAACAAATAAAAAAAAAAAAGGAAAGAAACAAAAATCCGATTCGACATTATTTTTGTGCGAATGAAATGCATTTATTTGTGGTTCTTCCAACAACAATGCATTTCATTATATTTACAAAGTCTTCACACGCAACATGTGCTTTTTAAAAGTCTAAGTCTCCTCACCTCGACTCCCATCCATCTTGCCTAGCACGCAACTTGCTTCTGTCTCGGCCATGTGGAGTATTTTTTTCTCTCCTTTTGTGACACAAGCTCGCATACACCTGTTAATTTCTATACGTGCTTTAACGGCTGCTGCTGGTAATATTTTTGCTAGCCAGCTATCCTTCGGCTGCTGCTGATATTTTCACATGCCCATACACTCTGTTACAGCATGAAATCTAAAAGATTCCAACTTATAATATTGACCATCTTTTTTCAGAAGCCATATACAAAAGACTGAAATTCTTTGAATGGTTACGCATGATGTTGCTTTTTATGATTATGTGTCATGAAGCCAATATCTTCGTTGGGATTCCACGTTACATAAGACCGAAAACAATTCTACTAGTAAGAGAGTGTGCACAGGATGTTGTTGTTGCAACTCAGTGACAATCTTTGCTCTTTCTCCTAATCCTCCATGAAAATATTGGTTCCAAATTAATCAATTTTCTGAAGGTTGCATGGCATAACTAGAGAGCTCTTAAGCATTCCTTGTGAAACCAGGGTTTATGAAGTTTTTTCTCTTTTTTTTTCCTTTTTTTGTTAGAGGTAGATAAAAATCTAATCAAATATGTTTCAACAAGCTCGTGATGAGGTTTCCCCATGTGCAACAGTTTTAAAGAAGGTTGAGATTACATTAAAAATGATCAGAGAAAAAAAAAAAAGATAGACAAAGTCACAGATATTCTGAGCACTCACAACATCGCTAGATATTTCACAAACATCAGCTTTTTCTTATTTAAAACTAGCCTAGGTTCCCGGCGTTGCCCGGGTGTTTGGAGGTGTGTGTTGAGAAAAAAAAAAAAATGGTAGTGGGTAGACAGGCTCGAATTTGTTCCACAAAGGAGGAATAGAACGTGGAAAAAAAAAGAAAAAAAAAACCTGATGTCTTTGCCGTTGCATCCATCGTCAAACCGGAAGTGCCGAAAGTTTAAATTAAGGCTAGTCAATCGAAAAGAGGGGAATGACTTCTGAAAATATCGATGAAAAAATCGACCCCTCCTTGTAGAAAACGACCCAGTTGAGGGTGAAGTAATTACTGTTTTTAGCCAATTTTTTAATATTTGTCGTCTGAAGGGTCGAGCTTCAAAACGATACCGATCTCATGAAAATCCATCGCCTATGTCGAAAGTTTTAGGCAGACAGACATACATACATATAAACAGACAGGTAAGATTTATAATATAGATTTTATTTTAATTCTTGAAGATCAATTTCAAAATAATTTAAGGCATTTCTAACTTCAACAGTTTTAGTATTTTACTCGGTCTTAGTTATGGAAACTGGAACGTTGAGATTGGAAAGAAAAAAAAAAAAAAAAAAATGAACTGAAAAGAATGAATGGTTATTTAAAACTTAAAAATGTCCACCCTAGTTAAAACAGTCATCAATTATTTTATTAACCTGCCAAATAAAGTAGAAATATTAACGTAAAAATTTAAAAAAAAAAAACTTGATCTATTAATCAAATTTAACATGGCAATTTTTGGTAATATTAGTTTGTCTCTGAAGAGATCCGTGATGACATAATGGACTATATTTTCCATCATTAGTGCCATACAAGACAGCAATGGAAAAGATATAGGTATTCGCCTGTCAATATATGTATATTTATATGTCAATAAAAATTATGATTGTGATAAGCTGCAGTCAAGATAAGGCATACCGAAGTGACCAAGAAACATATCAAGTTACAGAAAATAGAATAGTGTGGTGAATAAAGAAACAATCAACAATTCCCCCACTATCCAACAACCACGTGGTCACTTGCATGATAACCGAGAAAACTAACCTCAGGAACATCGGGAGCATCACTAACAAGACAAAATCTTGATTATATCTACTCGGAAAATATTCCTGAACCAGTCTGTATCTTTCTTGCCATAACACGAGAAAAATCTCTTTATTATTGACATTCTTAGATAAAAATGGCTTCTTTGTACGCCTTTTAGGGGAAAATTCTATTTCTTTCATTCGTCTAGATATTGTATATTAAGAAAGAGAATTTCCAGCCCGTTTTAATTCTTTGCTATGATCAACATAAGTTTTGTGATCCTTCAAAACAGTTAATTTAAGACTGGTCGTCCTTCAAAGTGGATGCTCTAGGGCGACCAGATCCAGATTTCCTTTTTACCAAATGTTTGACTTTGAACCTTTGACTAATTCGCTTCACTACAGAAAGAGATGTTTTGACATTTTCTTTTCTTAAAATATCAAAAATTTGCTTTTCAGTCATTTTGAACTGCCTTAATCCTGCAATTCGGTTTTTTTATATCCTCGCCAAGATGCGGTCTTACCATTTTTAGGATCCATTTTTTCACTTATTATTATATGCTATAATAATGATCTACAAAATAGAAATTTTCAGTTAAAATTAACAAAAATTCATGGAAAAATATTGAAAAACCGATTTCTTCTTTCTTTCACTCTTGACCCATTTTTTTTTTTTTTTTTTTGCTCATGAGTGTATAGATAAAATAGGAGAGAAGAAAGAGAAATTAATGTCAATGTTCAAATTGAACAGAGTGTCGTTGTAGTGCGAGTGGAAGACTAAACCAGTCATATGCAGGTCATCATCGATTTACAACCTATTCAACTTACGAATCACTGACTTTATGACCTACTTTTACGTTGTACCGCTTCACTGGAAACAGATGCTCATTTTTATGATCATTCTTTAAAACGTTTCACGTTTTATTTACTATAAAAGTTACACTTGTTTCGTCTATTTACTGATTATCTATAATATAAATCTCACCTGTCTGTTTAAATGTATGACAGAGGCGACGGATTTTCACGAGATTGGTATCGTTTTGAAGACGACAAATATCGAAAAATTTGGCTAAAAGCATTAATTCCTTCACCCTCAACTGGGCACTTTTCTACAGGGAGAGGTCGCTTTTTTCGCCGATATTTTCGAAAGTCTTCCCCTCTTTTCGATTGACTAGCCTTAATTTAAACATTCGTCACTTCCGGTTTGGCGATGGGCGCAACAGCAAAGATGTCACTTTTTTTTTCTGTTTTTCATCTGCCTGCCACTACCATTTTTTTTTTTTTTTGCTCAACACACACCGCCTAACACCCCAGGCAAGTATATATATATATATATATATATATATATATATAGCCATAATATAATCTATCTATACTACTATAAATTTAGGAGCTTTTTGTATTGATATTCATATTAAAAACCCTCTTTTCTATTTATTTAAAAAGAAAATGCAATTTTCTTATATATGGGTTGTGGAATTGCATTCACTAGCAAAATATCTAGCTAATTTGCATATTCTTTTAAACATTCATTTTAATTAATTCCCTATTAGATTTTTTTCGGTTTTCTTTTCAATTTAACATATATAAATTCTTAATGCTGCAATATTTTAAGTTATAAATTTATATTTTTACTTTTCTGCACTACGAAACTTGCTGTCAAGAATTGAACATTTTAGCGTGCTTAAAGAAATAAACGGTAAAATGGACAACATCTTAAAATTTGAAATATAGAACTTTGTCATTTATCTGTAATATTCTCTGTAGTTACATAGGGCTTCATAAATTAAAGGATTGTTAGAAATAAGAGCTGAAATATAATTGAATAAACATATTTTCCTATATATATATGTATATATATATAGGAAAATATATATATATATAGCATCTAAATGTAATTTCACATTTTAGTGTTACAGACCAAAGAAAATGCAAGATCAAACTTAAGCGTGACAGACCCATAACATTCCATATCAAACCTAAGCATGGTGGACAGATTAACATATAAAGCTTCTTATAACGATGAAGGGATGCAACTATCTTGGTTGATTAAAGAAAAAAAAGAAAGGGGGAGGAAAGGGAGGAAAGGAAAAGGGGGAGGAAAAGGGGGGAAGGAAAATGGGAGAGGGAAAAAAGAGAGAGAGGAGGAAAGGAAAAGGAGGGGAGAAGGAAAAGAAAAAGGGAAAAGAAAAATCTGAAGAGGAACTTTGACGTCATCAGATGTTGAATAACGACTTTACAAACAAAAACCGTCTAGTGAGAAAATTCACATTTCAACAGTCAGAAGGAGAAGACCTGAAACATCTATTCAAATCATGACGCATAAAACAAAAGTTGACGAACATGAGTGTTTGTCAGAGTTGCAAAAATATCACAAACTAGCAAGAAAACCTGGCGTTGTCCAGAATTGAATGAAGAACCCTATCTTCTGTAATGAAAAAGCAATATTAACATAATGACAAAGTCTATCCATATATAAACATATCAAGTCCATTTACTTGTTAGAACCACCAAAAGAAAAAGGTTAAGAGTTCAAAGTGTCAAAATAAAAAGTTGTTACGTGTAAACATGCAAGTGAAACTGCATATAAGGTGTTGCTATGTTTAGTAGTCGATGACAGTTTCTCATTGTCAAGATGATTGTAGCATAGTGGCCAAAGCTATATTTAGTTTGCCAAAAAGGAACCATGGTATTCATGTTAACTGCTGATGGTGTTCAGATTATTACATATAGTCAATTCTAGCAGGTGCTCGGCTCCTGGAGTAAGTTTTTATGATTGGTTGATGTCAGGTTTTGGTAATCCATCGATATTTAGTATTTGATAGAGTTGACTAATCTGTTTTAAGTATTTCAACCAATAAACATCAAATATTTTATAAAAATAAAATTTTACTTACTGCTTTTCTTTTTTTTTTTTTTTTTTTTTTACTGGAACATATGCTTCTATATGGAAGTTGAAAATCGAATGCTGCAGCAGCAGCAACTCTTAAAAGCATATATTAGGAAGAACTTTCTTAGAACTCCACACCTGTTGAACTGTCTTCAATTTTCCTGCTTTCCAGCTCACTACAATATGGTTATCTTCAAGTCCAACGTAAACAAGTTCTTGATGAGCCGTTCCACTTAAGTTAAACAAATTTACCGAATTTCCATTACTAACGATTACTATATTGCCAATTGACTACTATACACTCTTTAACCCTTATCCTCGAGTGATCTCTGGGCCTTGATAAGTGGTGATGCCTACGTAAAAAAAAAAAAAAAAAGTAAATAAATCATACACCATCCAATATGACTATACAATTCCTACTGCTATATACTTAGAAAACAGAGCGATTAAACGATAGTGATTTTGGTTCAAGCTAATGCACTCAAATCATACGGATATATATATATTTTTTTTTTAATCACAACTTTATAATATATAAGAATCGATAGAAAATTGACTATGATAATATATACGAAATCTGCATAAATTAAAATATCATATTTAAGCATATTTTATGACCAGGCTATGCCGGATATCCTTGCTAGCTTAGATAAATACTTTTGCAGTTTTAACAAAAGAGCTACAATAATATCAGGGCATCTCCATTTACGCTGAGCATCCACAGAATGCCAATATCAATATATTACATATGAAAGAGTCTCTTGTGGAATTTCCACAGGTCCCGCTAGTTTCAATGAATAAGTTTATACATTTGTTTTTGATGAGCAATAAAACAAGGAGTTGTGTTCGTTAATGTCTGCATGCATATGCTTATGATAGTGTATGATCGAGTAGATCGAAATGACAGCAGCAGTCCCAGTGAAAGGAGAGCTGTTATTTGTTTTTATTAATTCAGGCAAGTGTATGCACAGACACCATTTTAAGCATTTTCATTTTGGATACCGAAGAGTAAACTTTGGTTGCCACATAAACACATACATTGTGTAAGCATGACTTATTGAACATTTGTTTGTGTGCGAGTTTCATTAGAGCCCTGTTGCTAGTGACAGAACCTGCGTTATGGTTACCATCTTCTCAAACTAAACCAAGATTATTTACTTGTCGAGGTCATTCAGTGTTCAGTCAAAGTAATTTATTTGTCTCATTGTTTGTTTGAACCAATCTGCAAGTCTATTAGCAACAGTCGGTGTCTCACAAATATATTTACCCTTGACCGGAAATCCTAGATGTTCAGTCTTTTTCTTAGTTACTCTCTGCTGAGAAAAAGAAAAAAAAACAAAAAAAAACATACAAATATCTTTGGTCATAATTTAGATTGAATTTTGATCTCAAACGTAAATAAAAAATGAGCTATAATTCTCCTATATTCATTAATCTTCTGATTTTCTCAAAGTTGGCTTATTAGTTTTGCACAAAATATAACAGAAAATTGCATGAAAGTAGAAAATTGACAAAATCTGATTTATCATAAAAGCAGACCGAAGACAAATTTAGCAGAGCAATAAAAATGAATTTCCCACTGCTTTTAATGATGATGACCATCTTCGTCAGCTCAACACTGATTGCTTGTATGCTACGTCATCGATACAAATGGATATAGCTAAAAGCAAACGTACACATGTTCGTTTCTCTTCAAAAATCCTACAGTTGGGATTAATGGTTATTTACATTTTTCAAGTAACAGTGATTACAAGAGAGATAACTCATTGTTGCTGCACCTAAATTTGGGTCAGTCTTTAGTTGCAATGGACTGAAAAAGTAATTTTTTTCTTTTTTGTGTAGAAAACTTACAGACTTCTTCAATCTAAAATAAGTCATAATTGACAATTGTTGGGTGATTTCTCGTTCTCTTTTAGGAAGTAGAGTTTTCAAAAGTAATTAATACAGAAATTTCGCATTTTGTAAAAAGCATAAGACATCTAGAAAAAGGGTTGATTCAAAAATAAAGCGAAGCATGCAGAGCGCCCCGTGAGTGCACAGTGAATGAGGCATAAAAAAAAATGACTAAGTTCAGCATTTGTCACCCCCCCCCCCATTTAGCTCCGAAAGTCCCCAGGGGACGTCAAATCCTGGTGAAAATGAACAAACGGTGGCATTTTAGGCTTTAACATATGTAAATTTGAGTTCTGCACCGTGCAAAAAAAGAAATGACTAAATCCATCATTCCCCCCCCCATTTAGACTCAAAGGCCTTAACATATTTAAATTTGAGTCCAGTCCCATGCAAAACTGCTAAATAGACATACACAGAAAATTTTGGACAAATATGGTAAAACAGTCTCAAAAACAGAGTGTTATCGCGAAGTATAGACAAACAAAATTATATAGAAATCAGTTACAACTTAATTTATTTTTATTTTATTTCGGACTATTATTCTCATCTTTATTAGTTGTTGTTTTTGATCTTTTATTGGTTTTGTTTATTCACAACGTTTCGGCCAACTATTCCTCTGGCCTTCGTCAGGTGGTAACCGCGACAGATAGGAACTGTGAATAAACAAAACCAATAAAAGATCAAAAACAACAATAATAGTCCGAAATAAAAATAAATTAATATATAATGCTCATCTGAAAAAAAAAAAAAAAAAATGAATTCCAATTAAGGAATAATATATATATATATATATATATATATATATTATATATATATATATATATA
Source organism: Euprymna scolopes (assembly GCF_053919585.1). Lineage (NCBI taxonomy): Eukaryota > Metazoa > Mollusca > Cephalopoda > Sepiida > Sepiolidae > Euprymna > Euprymna scolopes. Next base: position 70,271,711 of record NC_136521.1, on the reverse strand, counting down.
TATATAGTTACAACTTTTTTCAAAAAGTTTTATAAAAATCCAAGGCATCAATTTTTTTTAATGAGCACAGAAGGCAACTGGAGTTTTCCCGGAAAATCTGTTCTGTTATTTACTCATCTCATGTCTAATGTTTGTACAAAATTTTAAAAAATTCCAAGGCCTAGTTATTGAGAAAAGTGCGAACATACGAACGGATAAGGGTGAATTTACAGGTCCAAACTCCTTTTTTCAGGTGACCAATAATGTACAAATAATTTTCACATAAAAAAAAGAAAAAAAAAAAAAAAGAGAACCCAGCAAATGTTGATGTATCAGAAAACCAGATCTGATCCCATAGCTTCCTGATTTGCGTGCGAGAACTAACAACTTCATTTAATGTTTATCGAATAATTTTATTCCGATGCACATATGCAGCTGTGAAAACTGCTCGTTGGAACTTTTAGGAGCAAAAGAAAAACTGCTTCTACACTTGTAATGGGGCTGCAACATTTTAACCGTGTCGTTACCTACTATCAAACCAGAGACTTCGTTGCAAGGAAACAAACAAAAAAAGACAAATAAAAATACAACAATAATGCATTTCATTATTTTTCTAAAGTATTTTTGCACACATTTGTTTTACAACGCTCTGCCACATAACTTGTACTTGTAATCTCTCTCACCACCACCTCACGACGGTCGTAGTCAGTGCTTTTTCACTCTCGTTTTGACACGTCCATCTTTCTCGGCACGCACTTTGCTTCTCTTCTTGACTATGTGGTGTATTTTTCTCTTGTGACGCAAACTTGCACACCAGGGTTCTACGGACAAATTTATCTTTAGTTGACCTTAGTAAACGAAAATATTTAGTTGTCAAACCAAATAAAAAAAGTGACTAGCCAAACCCACATGATTTTTAGAACATGACATCTTCATTCTATGACGAGTATGTACATCATAAAGATTTGTCTGTATTTTTTAAATAATTGTAATTCTAAATATAAACCGAATTTTATGTTGGTACTTGAACGTATAAACATTCGATTTTCCTCTATTTTTTAAACAGCCTTTGTTAAAAAAAAAGTATATTGTTTTGTTAAACATTTATTGTTGAAATAATTTGACTTTTTTTCTTTTTTTTTTAATAAAACGCAAAAAGTTGAAAAGTTTTTTCTACTCAGTAGTGAGCTTTGCAAGAGTGTCGGTAAAAGAAATACAATCTCTAAAAGATAAGCATTTCATTATTTCCAGTCATCATTTTGAAAAGTCACTCGCAAATGTGACGACCGTTTCACTCACAATGTAGAACTCTGCACACACTAATTTGTATATTGCTAAAACGGCTGCTGCTGCTCATATTTTCGCTAGTCAGCTCTCCTTTGGCTGCTGCTGATTTTGCCATACTATGCTACACATTGAGCTAAATGACATTGGTGGATAAAAAGCAAAAGAAACAACCTGATCTATGAATTGCCTGAAATCTCTGAAAGGGCTTTGCATCTTTTCTAGTAATCACCGCTTAACTGTAAAAAGCATCTTATTTTAGATTTTATGCGATGTAGAGCATGATTTTACGAAAAATTGAAAAAATTAAGGTGGTGTAGGTGATCGTAACAACAGTGTCGTCACCGCAGACTTCAAAGACAAATTGCAACGAATACGGACAACAATGACGGATGAAAGTGAGAAGAAAGAGCTGCAATTGAATGTTAAGACAGAATGCATGGTTATCTCCAAAAAGGCTGAAGTACCAAAATGCAATATCAAGTGTAAAGGTGAGACCATTAAACAGGTGAATAAACTCAAGTACCCGGATTGTACTATTATATCTGATAGTAAGAGTGTCGTGGAAATCAAGAAAAGAATCGTGACGGCAAAATCCACCTTCAATAGTATTAAGTGTATCTTACAAAATAGAAACAAAACGGAGCACAAAAATCAGAATCTTGAAGACATACATATGGTCAATTCTTTTTTACGGTTGTGAATGTTGGACAGTAACAAAAGCGGCTGAAAGTCATTTGGAAGCAGCAGAGATGTTTTTTTAAGGAGCATTCTACGAATCTCGTGAATAGACAAACAAAGAAGTCATGCATAAGCATAAGGCAGAGTACAGCAGATCACTACTCAATACCGTCCATACCAGACAGTTAAAGTTCTTCGGCCATTTAATGTGGGCAGACAGCTTGGAGAAAAAAAAAAAAAAAAAAAAAAAAAAAGAGCAGAGGAAAACAACGAACAAAGTTCATTGACAGTCATAACAGGATCACTGGAAACAACTATAGATTTTATCAGAAAGACTGAATGCAGAAGGAACTGGAGAGCTAATGATGGAGTACTGCTGTCCCATCTGGGTAGGAACTGCTAGAAGCAGCTTATCCTGCCTTGACAGAGTCCAAAATAGACTTCGTAGCTTAGTGGGAGACGCCCTTTTCTCTTCCCTGCAACCTCTTTCTCACAAAAGAGATGTTGTGAGACTGTCTCTGCTTTATCATTATTTTCATGGCAAATGCTTGTCTGAGCTTCAATCTATGGTCCCCCACCCCCGTCCAACTTTCACGAAAAACACTCATTTAGCCAAAACCACTATCAATAATTCCCCACACTCTTTATCTGTGCCTAAACCTAGATTCCATGAACAAAGCTTCTTTCTTAGAGCTGCACGCCTGAGGAACTCTTCCGTTTGCCTGCTTTCCAGCTGACTACGATTTGATTGTCTTCAAGCAAGTTCCTGATGAACCCCTACCCCCGCCTAAGTAATCCAATTTACAAAATTTCCACTACTTATGTATACCCATTAACCCTTATCCTCGAGTGGCCTTCGAGCCTTGATAAATGGTGACTCCTTTGTAAATAAAAAAAAAAAAAGCCATAATCATCAATGTCTGCAATAACAAACCTGATGCCTGAAGAAGAGTATGAATGAATAAATAATTATCTTATTCATATGCATCTTACAGTATCACCAAACTGTTACTCTAGCTAGAACACTGATTTTCTTATCTTTTTGATTTTATACTTCTGATCTATTTTATAGTAACAAATTTAGCATGGGACGAATTTAGCATGGGCTTTGATATTCTGACATTGTGATTTGTAAAGGATCAAAATAACAAAGCCCATGTATCTTGTAAAAAGACGAACCTGGTGGCAGCCACAACCGACCAACTGCTATTTTGAAAGAAAAAACATGCACCCTGGTTTTGTTTTTAAATTTATACAGGGCTGACCCCAGCACAAAAGATTTATTGCATGCAGATGTTCCTAAATGTTATATTTGAGACTGAAAAGGGGACCTTTTTCCTCCTCTAGACATACGGAAGTCCATATTTTATGCAAATTGGTTTCTCCGAACAGTAATGGAAAGGGATTAAACGTTAGTATGCCGCTGAGGTTTATGGGACATTAAAGTATTCAGTAAAAGCAAGGTTAATCCTGGAGATTAATTTTGAACAAAAAAAAATAAAAATTAAATCTTGAAATAAACAAATTGATTGGTGATCAGGACAAATTAGCAACTTCATATACACAGTGCATAACTATACAATGTGACACACACACACACACTAGTAGTTCAGCTCAGCTCGGGCCCTATGTACTGTTCATTACTTTATGTTCATATCTATATATCTATAAAAGTGAAATTGTATGTGTATATTTCCCTACCAAACTACTCTGTCAATTTTCAGTCTACAGACACAAGGGGTATTGAGATTTAGGAAAATCTTTTTAATCGGTTTTCGGTCATAAATTTTGCTGTCAAAGAAAAAAGATTTGACCTATAAAAATTTTTACCAAACTCCTCCGCCAATTTGGGGTCTAAACACTTGAAATTTTAGATGTAGGTTCCTTGGACATGGATAAAACTTTTTAATTTGCCCAAAACAATAAATGTTAAAGGGTCAAAATTGTACATAACAGACACATTAATTTTTGGAGACAGAGATGGAGGACACAAGAAATAAAAAGACATGAATTGGTTTGTCTAATTTATCTGGAGAAAAAGAAAAAAAAAAAACTAGATCCAGTATCAAAAATATTTTTGTTTGTGTTTTAAGGAAGATGGTGTTTGATCAACACTGCTGGGGGGGGGGCATGATTTAATATATTGTTTTGTTTAAAAATACTTGAAACAGTGTTTTATGATAAACAACTGATGATGCCTTTAATAATATTGGTACTATTGTTTGTTCATGTAAAACTATTCAGCAATACAGGAAATTAATCGACTTACTGACAAAATCTTCAAACAAAGGACATTTTTTTATATAGATTTAAAGGTTTTAAAGAAATTTCCAAGACACACACACATATATATATATATATATATATATATATATATATATATATATATATCCATAATATAAAGCTGTGTGTGTGTGGCCACGACTAGGCTCCTATATGGTTGACTATTTTAAAAAAACTGATTACATATAATGATAGATGTATCGAGACACGGGAATGGGTATGTTTGATCTGGCAGAACGGTGGTTCATTAAAATTGTGGGGTCTGCGTTCGCGCCTGGTCAACAAAGTATAGAAATAAATTAAAAAAAACGTTTACAAGTATTTTTGATATAGATGTACATAAGAATACTTTGATATATATATATCCATAATATAATCCCCTCCCCATTTCCTACTTTCATCTCTTTGAATCGCTATAAACTGTCACTAACTGTTCAACTTTTTTTATGCAAGTTTTTTTTTTTTACATGAGCATCACCACTTATTAAGGCCTTGAGGCCGCTCGAGGATAAGGGTTAAGTAAGGCTTCAGAGGTATACACTTCTTTGCTGCTTCTTGGTGCGATCTAACGAAGTTTTCATAGGTGGTATTAGCAGTTGGTTCCTGCTCTTTTGCTTGTAAAGCATCAAATCTGTTTCGCAGTTCGAAGATGAATCTCTGTTTGATCAGATTGTCATGTCACAACATTGACCAGTTGTAGGGCTGTCTAGATGATTTTTGTAGTTTTGTTCGCTCGTAGGCTTAACTTCAACTTAGAGGTTACAATCCTATGATCAGTAGACACACCATAGAAACTGCTATAAGCTTCACAGTTATGACAGCTATTGATCCACTTCTTATTCATAAAAAGATAGTCCAGTTGTGCCTTGTCTCCATTTGGGGATTGATGGGTCCAGAGCTTACTGGGTCTTTTCTGAAAATGGGTATTCATGCATTGTACGTTGTTTTCAATTATGTTTGGGGATTGAGCACACTATTGCTGACAGTTCATCGTAGGAATTCAGGATCTCTTGCTTGTCGATGACGTTGGTAGGGCTGTAGCAACAAATAACAGTAGTAGCAGGATTACCACTGAAGGCAGCAAAAATTCTCCTTTGTGTTATCTTCTCAGCACTTTTCAATGATTTCAATGCTCGAGGGCTAAGCAGAAGTCCTACTCCCCCAATAGTACTATTTGTCGAATTTTTCCATGCTGACGCTGATACTAGTGTCCAGCCATTACCAATTTCATGGTACTTTATGTCCATGTCGTTGTGGAAGAGATGGTGCTCTTGAATACACACAATATCGATATTGTGTTCTTTGGATGAAGCAACAAGTTCTGATATTTGAGATGTGGGTTGAAGTGTCCGTACATTAAGATGGATATTTTGATGGTATGTCTACATTTTGCTAGCTTAGGTTTTGGTGCTGTAGTAAACTTGTTGATAGCTGTGGTCAGTGCCGGCACACCAAGTAGCGACCCTTGGTTACCCATGTGGCGGTTGATACGGTATGGAATTCTGGTTTGATTTAGAGTCATATTGAATCTTTCGATAGCTCGGATAATATCACCTGTGTGAGCTACGTCTACAAAAGTAACAGACCAACCAATTCAGACGATTGTTGTACAGGAACTCGATATTGAAAAGGATGATTTTACAATTGAGGAACTTCTAAATGTACTAAAGAAGACCAAGAATCGTAAAGCTGCAGACTTAGATAACATACCTCCTGAAGTATGGAAGACAGGTGGTTTCAATGACATACTTCTTAATTCATGCAATTCTGTATATAATCAAAAAATTATTAATATATGGAGGGAAGGATGCATACTTCCCTTCTCCAAGAAGGGTGACCTAAGCATACCAAGCAACTACAGAGGAATAACACTCACTCCAATTGCAGCAAAAATCTACAATGCTATGCTTCTCAACCGTATCCAACCAAAGATCGAAGAAGTGCTTAGGAAGAACCAAAATGGATTTAGAAAGAATCGCTCTACTACTAGTCAAATACTTACTGTTAGGAGACTGATTGAAGGAGTCAAAGCAAAAAACATTAAGGCAGTCATGATCTTTGTAGATTTCTCCAAAGCATTCGACTGTACATAGAGGAAAAATGGCCAGCATATTAAAAGCATATGGCATTCCAAATGAAGTCATTAATGCTATCATGATGCTATGTGAGTACACTCGAGCAATGGTCAGATCCCCAGATGGGGACACTGAATTTTTCGACATCCGCACTGGGGTTCTGCAAGGAGATACTCTTGCCCCTTTTCTTTTCATTGTCTATCTTGACTTTGTACTTCGCACATCTGTTGATATACACAACATGCTAGGCTTCACCCTAAATGAATCCAGAAACAAACGTCATCAATCAGCACACATAACTGTTGCAGATTACGCAGATGATATTGCTTTGTTCACGAACAACACTGCTGATGCGCAAACACTGTTATGTAAGTTAGAAAATCTGCAAATGACATTGGTCTCCACATTAATGCTGATAAGACAAAGTTTACGACTTTCAATGTGAAGGGAGAGATCAGGGCTTTGGTTGGATCAACACTGAAAGAAGTCGCTGAGTTTATGTATCTGGGCAGCAACATAGTCTCCACCGAGAGGGATATCGAAATTCGCATCTCAAAAGCATGGACTGCATTGGATGGGCTACATTCAGTATGGACTTCGAGACTGGCTGACAAACTGAAAAGGCAGTTCTTCAGGGTAGTGGTAGAGTCTGTCCTTGTTTACGGTGCTACAACCTGAACACTCACCAAAAGATTGGAAAGAAAATTAGACGCACATATACCCGTATGCTAAGAACAATATTAAATATATCTTGGCAAAATCATTCCACGAAGCAGCAACTTTATGGCAATCTACCTGCCATATCTAATACCATCAGAGAAAGACGCCTACGATTTGCCAGTCATTGTCTGAGGAGCAAGCATGAATTGTTGAGTGACGTATTGCTATGGACTCTATGACACAGACGCACAAGCAGAGGACGACCTAGATCCACGTACATCCAACAAATAGTACACAACGCCAACTGTGAACCTGAAGATCTGAGGCAACTGATGGAAGACAAAAAACTCTGGAGAGGAGCCCGTCATGATGATGATGATGATGATTAATATCATATTTGTAGTTTCTTTTAATGCATTAACCTACAAAATTGATGACAAGAATTGAATTTTTCAAAATTCCATGGCATAAGGTATTTTTTGTACTCCTTGTTGGATAATTAAAATTTTGTATACCTTCCTTACAGGGTTTTTAATTTGAATAAATTTTCAACAATAAGATTTTTCTATAATATATATATATATATATATATTTTTTTTTTTTTTTAAGTGGGGGTGAGTCACTCCTCTTCAAAACAGAAGGGAGGAGGAAATGAAACCTCAAACTTTGACTAATGAAAACATTAACCGATGAGAGAGAATAACAATGAACATCATTTGTTAGGTAAACTAAACACCACATGTATATATAAAAATACCCAGTTAACATGAATTGCATTCAGGACAAGTCTTTACGGGGATGAAACTCTGAAAATTCTGTGTAGCTTAACTGCCATATATATTTTCATAACTTACTACCCATCTCTACTCACGTATTGAGCACTATCAAAGTAAATACTGAAAATACATAGAATATTATATCTATAAAATTTAATATTATATGCTACTTAGACTAAGCTTTTTTCCTTTAACACTAACAAAATCCTTCTCAACCACCGACTGCCATGACAAATAATACCCCACCTCAGAGCCCATCTCTTGAAATCCTCGACCTAACATACAAAGGCAGCATGAACTGAAACAAATATATTGAGGACATTGCCAAGGTTGCTGCAAAAAATATGAGTTCCCTCTACCGTGCTAGAAAATCACTCACAGAAGAGAGTATCCTATATCTTTACAAAGTCACTATTCACACATGTATTGAGTAGTTGCCATGTCTGAGCTGATGCATCTACCAGTAAGTTTCTCACTCTTAGACAGGGTCCACAAAAAAGTCTAAAATCTAATAGGTCCCACACTATTGACCGAACTCCAGCCTCTGTCCCATCAACGCAATTTTGCATCCCTGTGCCTGTTTTACAAGTATTTTGATCGAATATGTGCTCTGATGAACTTATACCATGTCCCCCTTTGACATACATACTCCAGACTAACCCAACAGGCAAAAAAAATCCCACCCCTTCACTTGAGGTTCCTAGATGCCGGAAAGCTTTGTGCTCTAATAGTTTCTTTCCTCAGTGTGCTAGACTTTGGAATTCCCTCCTTGTTTTCCCAAGTGTACTAATCTGCAAAAGTTTAAGTGTAATTCGAACAGACATCTCACTGCTCAACTCCCCACAGTCCCTTGTTAGACATGATTCTAAATAGTAGCCATTTATATTCCAAGTGACAATATGCCTTGTTTGGGGTTAAAAAAGGTAAAAAATGGATACATGACATATTAGTGGCCTGGCAAAGCCACAGGGAAGACAACAGAAGTAGAAAAACTAAAGCTGGCCTGCCAGGACACTATATATACAAATGTAAGCAAATTTGGCCATATTTTATTGTTTTTTTTACCAATTGTCAGAATTTTAACCATTGAATAGTATTATAATCTTCAAAAAGCCTCCAAATTTTCATGTAGTTCCGTCCCATAGAACCAAAGGTATAAGCATTTCAATATTCAATTTGGCTATGAGTATATATATTATACCACATTTTTTTTGCAATTTTATAAGTTTGAAATCTTGGCGACTATTGATCAGAATTTAATAAATGAAGGTTCGTTGAAAAGCTAATAACCTGAATTGTGTAGTGGGTTATGTGACATTTGCCCTCTAGGTCACATAATATTCTGACCACAAGTGAGGGATTACTGTTCTATATTAATTTAATGTAAAATGAGCACCCACTTTATGGTCATCTTGGCTATAAATTGGATGTTTATTTTATGTTAAATTAATATAGAAAAGTGATCCCCCACTTTTTAAAACTATAATTTATTCATATTGAAACTACTCATTTCCTGGGATTATAACTTTTCGTTTTCAGCACCCTTGAAAATCTATAATAGTGGTAATTTTAAAGGATTTTTTTGTGGGTGAAAAGATACTGCACCTTTACCAATATTTCAATCATAGACATTCGTTTTCCTAGTTTTGTATATGAATTACAAAATATCTGATATTTCCCCAAAACCTCTGGCCTTATAGGAAGGGAGACTAAAACTTGCTGTTATGGTTCCAAATGATCTGAAATAACAAGGTGAAACTTGATTCCAAATATTTCTCATGTTATAATCACCCCTCCTTGGTTTTCATACACAAAGTAAATTTCACAATGTATAAGGATTATTTGATACTGGAAATATTCATAATCGTACCCTATTTCAAAAAAAAAAAAAGGGGGGGGATATAACATGACAAATATTTGGAATCAAGTCTCCCCTTGATGTTATTTTAGATCATTTGAAACCATAGCAGCAAGTTTTAGTCTCCCCTCCAAGGCCAGAGGTTTTGTAGAAATAAATGTTTTTTTGTTTTTGTTTTTTACTTTACTTTTAGCAATTACACACTTTAGCTCACTTGCAGTTTCATTAAATACTTTATAAACAAAATCTGATTTTGCATTTTGCTAATTCCTCCCCTCTGATGAGAAGGAAAGTATTTCTTTCGAAACTCTGTGGATTAAGAACAAGCCACTTCTTTTGTGTTTCCTTTTTGGAAATGCAATGTTTTTAACTCTTGTTAAAGTGTTTTTTTTTAACATCTTTTATTAATTCTTTGCTTATATATTATATAATTGATAACTATAAAAAGTGCATAATCTTTATACAAAAAAAAAAACAAAAAAAAAACTATCAAGATACCAAAAACTCTACACGGATAAGTGGCGCAATTAATATAAGAAATAAAGGATGACATTTTTATTTTTAAATTTTATTCCGGTATTGTTTCACTGTATTTTATAGATGTCTATCCCCATATGTCTTTATTTTCTTATATTTGTCCCCATGTATTTTTTTTTCTATCTATATTATCAACGTCCTTCCGGCGTTGCCCAGTCATAAAATAAACATATTTTAATTTATGAAGATTTGTTATTATTGAGCCAATTCTCTGTTGATTATTATCCCATATATAGTAACGATTTCAAAATTTATATTTAAACAATTATAACTTGTGTACCATTTGCTAGAATCGAAACCAGAACGTTTAGCATTCCAGTCTTAGTCGTTATTTATCTCTCCAGCATCGTTACTGTGTGAACTTCCAACAGATGGACATGAAAGGTAAAAAATTCAGTGACATTGAGCTATGAATGTTTAGTTTTGCGCATGTGCAAAAGAAACAGCAGGAGTAAGATTTTATTTGTTTTACCCTGCCAAGGTCAACAGTTTTGTTTTTAATTTTGATCCTTTAGCAAGTTTTGTCAACTAAAAGTCGAATTGACAGTGTTCTACAGGTTCAAATATTCTATATATCAAATCTCAACTCTGTAGACCAAATATCCAGAGAGGAGTTTGGTAGGAACTTTTTGCACACATCAACAAGGTTACAAATATTTCTGTGTGCTTGAACATTTTCATCTTAAATTCTATGCAAATTATGCAGAATGTAGAAACTATACATAAATAGAATCCAGTTTAATAGTGAAATGAAAACAATTATCTAATAAGAAACCATAGAATATGAATAAGTAATTAACACTCGCTTTTCAAAGAAATATGCAAATTAGTTAATCTTCATATAGTTGCTCGCATATTCATGACTGAATATATTAAGTTCGTTTTAATATTTTTTGAATAGAAAAAGTAGGCTTTTAATATTAATGTCAGAGCAAGAAAAAATAAAAAGGACTCGATTTTATAGGTATACTAGCGGTATCCGGTCACGCGTTGTTGTGGCTTAGTGGGAAAAAAAAAATTTACGTTTCATATGTTCTCCATATTTGTGGATACCTTTGGTTGAAAGCGATGTTAACACGAGTGTTTAATTTAATTATGGACATTTATTTGAGCTCGCATTTTCAAATCTCGTATAATAAACATTTTAGAGTTTTAATTTGTATGAAAGTAAAGTGTTTTATAAATAATAATTCGCTGCAAATAAATAAATAAAAAAAAAAAAAGAAAACCTTTTAAAGAATAAACTAACAAAGTAATAGGGAGACCGATGAGATTTCCTAAGGAATATAGAAATGATTGGGAAAAATTGGGAAAGTGTTCCCTGCTGTAACGTTTATTTAATTAAAAAAATTTTTAGTAACTTATTTAACAAAAGTTTAGTTTTCGTTTAGAAAGGCACGCACAAACAAAGACACGCACACAAACAAACGTATGTACAAATTACCAAATTGAGGGACTGATGATTTTTTTATGTAATATATCTTTTCTCCAGAACGCACGCATGCAAAGAAATGTAAACACACTGAATATATGTACGTACATATACACACACATGCACACACATATGTATATATGTGTGTGTGTGTAGGTTGTTTTCGCCAGAATAGTTTAATGGTGTAATGTTTAAGTTAATTTTTTGTTTTTTAGCAATTTATTTCACAAAATTGTTTTTGTTTATAAAGGCATGCGGAAACGAAGACATGCACACAAACAAATGTACGAATAAGTTATTTTGGTTTTGGAATGCTCGCACAAATAGACGTACGTAAAAATGTCCAATTAAAAAATAAACGCAAATAAACTGCAAATACAATAAATAAAAAAACAAATATGAAATATACGTGTATGTAAATTTTTTTTTCAGAGAAGTGACATCTTACTTTAACAGAAGTTGTGTATAGTAGCGCCATATTTCAATTTTAGTAACCATTCGTTAATGTTGGCAAGAATAGGATTCTAGAATGAGAATTTTCAGAGCTCAACCAATCAGAATGGGCAAACTATGTCAAAAGACTTTATTGATCATGTAGCGAAAAACTGTAAGATTATGTTATGTCTATGTATCTAAGCAGTTACGATCGGTGTAATCTCAATAGCGTAGGAAAATGTAGAATTGTTCCTGGTGTCAACTGGGAGCAGTAGTAAGACTAAATATTTATAGAGAAAAATAGGAACTTCTTCCTCTAAAAAGATGCTGTGATTGTGATGGTGTTGCTCATCAGATGTAATGTAGCATTTTATTATGACTGAAGGTGTCTAAAATGGTGTTTAAAAGCTTCAGGAGATAGTGGGTATTAGGTTAGATGTATTGAATTTCTATGTGGCATCTGTTGTAAACCTACGATACTTTGGTCCAGAGAAGAATTTTCTGCAGTTATTTTATGATATAGGAGAAGTTGATATCTATATCTCGCTTGAAAAATGTTAAAATTTGACATTCTATTGTATTTGTGGTTTCAATAAACATTCAATTAATGTTAAAATAATAATCCCATGTAATGTAGTAGTTATCCTAACTGATCTCCGTCTGGCATTAATTGAAATGAATGGTTCTCACATTGAGGAGGCTCCATGTTATAACAAGCTTCTGGTCTTGACTTTTACTCCTGATCTGAGATGGAACATGTACATCAAATCCATTGCCAGAACTGCTGGGAAAATGGTGGGGGTCATTCTACCATTCTAGTAGATATCTCACTGCTGATATAATATAAGAGCCAAGTGCATCCAAGGATGGAGTAATGTTGTAGGAGCTGCCAAAAGAGTTGTTGAGAGAGTTCAAAAATAGACTTCATAGCCTAGTGGGGGGTACCCTTTTCTCTTCCTTGCAACCTCTTTCGCACAGAAGAGCTGTCGCGAGCTTGTCTTTGCTTTATTGTTATTTTCATGGCAAGTTCCATTATGAGCTCCAATCTATGGTCCCCTCGGCCTGACTCTCACAAAAAACACTCATCTAGCTAAAACCACTATCAATAATTTCCCCCCACTTTTCATCTGTGCCTAAACCTTAATATAGATTCCATGAATAAAGCTTCTTTCTTAGAACTGCACTCCTATGGAACTGTTCCGTTTTTCTGCTTTCCAACTGACTACAATATGATTGTCTTCAAGTCCAATGTGAACAAATTCTTGATGAGCCATCCCCTTAAGTAATCCATTTATCAAATTTCCACTACTAACGATAACTGATATGTTCCCCTTAACCACTGTACACTCATTAACCTTTAACCCTCGAGTGGCCTCCAGGCCTTGATAAGTGGTGACTCCTTTGAGAAAAAAAAAACTAATTATACTGGTGATGTGGTGGCTCTGACCTCCTGGATAAATCGTAAAAATGCATAGAAATCTTGAATCGCAGGAAGGTTGGCCAGCTTGAAAATGATTAAAGAAAACTGGAGACTGTTGACCAACTGAATCATGAGAACTAGAAAGTGAGCTTATGGGGGAAAAAAAAAAAAAAAGACCTGAGCAAAAGAAAAATTATATTAAAATGAATAGTGAGAATTATAAAATTTAAAGAAAAAGTCAGTTATCAAGGCCTGTATGCCACTAGAGGATAAGGGTTAATGAGTGTAAGTGATCGTTAGTGGCGGAAATTAGTAGAATTTGATTAAAGAGACGGTTCAACGTAGTCTGCTGCAAAGAGTTCTACGGGCGAGCAGTTCTAAGAAACTTTGTTCATGAAATTTGCATTCAAATTTAAGCATAGATAGTGGGGAAAATTGTTGGCACTAGTTTTAGCGAGACGAGTGTTCAGACAGATGTTAACTCGTTTCATAATTTTATATATTCAGTTCATATCTTAACAAATCTAAAGTGATCTTTTATGCACTAATGATGTTGGGAAAGGCATGAACTCATAACTTGCTCTTAGATATGCTTAAAATAGCAAAGAAAATTTCGACAAAGCAGAAATTATTCACTTCATGGTCAAGTTGCAAAGTAGCGTTAATCCAAAGAAAGGTCCCCCAATTATTTTAGGCCACAAAATTTTTTTTACTTATAAATAAAAAAGTAAAAACTTTATTCGTTTGGAACTGTTTGTTACTTTCAAAAATATTTTCAAAATCAAGAAAAGCAAAAAAAATTTTTTTAATTATATATATAACTAATTTTATTTGTTAAATTTTTATTATTGTTGAAAACAATTTTTTTTTTTTTTTGTTTTGAGATGAGGATTGATAATTCGTATTATTTGGACTACTGTTCTCATCTTGAGTGTTACTTTCACAACGTTTCGATTGATGTAACCTCCGATTTTCAAGTGTATCTTGTTGAACTCCGGAATCTGCATAGACCCATGTGGATAAAATATTTGGTAAAATTCAATTGTAGAGAGACACTCTTTTGAAGGTTGAAAGTTTTATCCTCAGTGCTGGTGACACTCAAAACAATTGTAAATTATTAAGGAATTCTATCCAGTCATTGTTGAAGAAACGAGAAACATGCGACTCCTTTGGATTAAATAAAAAGGTTTAATTCAAAGTTCTATGCAGATTCAAAAGTTCAACAAAATACACATGAAGAAGGTTGAAGTTAAATCAACCGAGGCATTGATGATGAAAATAAACGTCTGAAGAATCCAAATATGAAAACAGATTTGCACCACTTTTACATCTCCTTACAAAAATTAAACTCGAGATGTAACGTTACTAAACAGTAGTTCTAGAATCCTTAATTCAATTTTAACCAAAATCCATTAAATGATTTTGATTCTAGAAAATGTTTAGAATTTCTTTTTATTGGCATCTAATGGCTATGGATCAAATTTAATGCAAATCTGAAATATCTGAATTTTCGAATGAGAGTTTGTGTTCAGTTTGTCCCCTAAAAACCCTTAAAATACTCCAAAGAAACTAATTTGGTGAATTGTTTTTTTTTTTTTTTTTGTTTTTTTTTTTATTAGTGTCTGATATTGAAATGTTAAAATTTCACAAAAATCAGAGGTATGTAAATTTTCATGAGAGGCTTCTTTCCCCCCCCCCCACTGCATGCATGCAATTAAACTAGATATAACCCACATTTGACAAGATACACCTAAAAGAAAGTTGGAGGTTACATCAACCAAAACATTGTGAAAATAAAACTCCAGATGAGAACAATAATCTAAAGAATGCAATTAATATAAAAACAATATTATTTGAAAAACGGCATAAAATATAATTGGATTTTTGAGGGATTCACACCAGTTTGCAATTTGATTTGGGATGCCATGATTTTTTTAATTATTTATTTATTTTTTTTTTTTTTACAAAGGAGTCACCACTTATCAAGGTCGAGAGGCCACTCGAGGATAAGGGTTAATGAGTGTACAGTATTCTATGGGACAATATTGTAGTAATCATTAGTAGTGGAAATTTAGTAAATTGGATAACTTAAGGGGGACAGCTCATCAAAAACGTCTTCACATTGGACTTCAAGACGGCCATATTGTAATCAGTTGAAAAGCAGAGAAACAAAAAAGGAAGTTCAACAGGCATACAGTTATAACAAAGAAGCTTTGTTCATCAAATCTACGTTTAGATTTAGGCACAGATAGAGTGGGGGAAATTATTTAGTGGTTTCCAGTAGACGTGTTTTCCGGGAAAGTTAGGACAAGGGGGGGGGACCATAGTTGGAGTTCAGATGAGCACTTGCCATGAAAATAATGATAAAGTAGAGACAGGCTCGCAACGTTTCTTCTGTGGGGGAGAAGCTGCAGGGAAGAAAAACGCCCCCCCCCACTAGGCTACAACATCTATTTTGAACTGTCAAGGCAGGATAGGCTGTTTTTAGCAGCTTTTGCCCAGATGTGGCAACAGTATTCCATGCGTGGACGTACTTGGCTCTTATATAGATAGAGAATTACATCAGTAGTGAGATATCTACTGGAACAGTACAATGATCCCACCATTTTTCTAGCAGCCTTGGCAACGAATTTGATGTAAGTGTTCCATCTCAGAGCAGGAGTAAAGGTCAGACGCAGAAGCGTGTCAAAACATGGAGCCTCCAAGAAAAAAGCCATTCATTTCAATTGATGCCAGATGGGGGATCAGATCGTCAATGGTCTAAAGATAGCTTGGTTTTAGATGCATTGAAATTAATCAGCCACCTCTTTCTCCATTTTACCACGTGCTCAAGATCAGAGGAGAAAGAATCAGGGAGAACTTAGTTACTTTCTATTTTACCAAAATTTGTTTCACAAGAAAAAAAAAAGTTCTTAAGATACAGTCGACAAATCAGTTTTTTTTTAAATATCGTTTTAAGCAAAAGCAATATCATGTACTTAATTACCATGTTGAAAATATTAATATATCAAAAAAAATCATTGAGTAGAAAGTAGTTCATAGTTAAAAGTAATTTTTACGGAAAATTGGGTAAAAATCTCATTTTTCTTAAACGTTATAAAGTCTAAACACAGGGGGACATAACTCTGAAACGAATATTTTAGATTACTTGTTTATGGCTGCAATATCTTGTCTATAGCGACGGACTTTTCTTTTTTTACTAAAAATAGTTTTACTCAAATTTTCATAATTTTTGGATATATTACCATTTCCAACATTACAGTTAAGTGTGTAGTATTGTTTTTGCTTAAAACGGTATATTTAAAAAAAAATCAATTTATAAATAAGCACCAGAAGGGGTGAGAAAGTCTTTGTAAAAGGTTAACAATGAGATACCATCTTCACAAATGACATTTGAATGCAAATTCCGATCGAGTTAGCCACCAAATACGAAGTTGTTATGACAGGTTTAAGAATTGCTAGTGATAACTGGCCCAACCCTGATTTCATAATTACATCAGATATGATCAACCACTTGAGATTAACATCTGACCATTTTGACGTCACTTGGTGACATTTATGACATTGTCCACCGTTTGTGGATCACAGTTGAAGACATTTTTGTATAGCTGATTTATTATGTTACCTATATAATAATATACTAAGGAATTTCAGGTTCGTAAGTACGTTATCACCTTTCATGTGCATGAAAAAAAAAAAAAAAAAAAAAAAAAAAAAAAAAAAAATCGGCCAGTAAGCAAAGATGATGACTGGTGATTACTTTGATGTCGCTAAGATAAAAAAAAAATAATAATTTTAACCATTTAAAAATTTTACTAAAACAATAAAATTATGTCATTCCGTTCACTAAAACAGTATGTAGCTTTTTCTCCTTCTGAAAAGGGCTGATCCCCTCCTCTCGAGTTAATAGAAAAAAAAAAAAATAAAATTTTTCAACCAATGCCAGTGGGCGCAGGTGAAACGTGAACAAATTCCACGTTTTTTCTAATGGCTGAAAACACTTGATGCTTCACCAAGATTATCAAATGTATTTTTTATTGTGACGCCATCACTAGGTGGGTTGCCTACCACGGCTTAAGAGAGTCCCATCTATGCTTGAGAGAAGGATAGACTGCGCCAGTTTCCCAACCTGGTATTTTTTTTATCTTGCAGTACATACAGCGCCTCGCCTTCCCAAATTGTCACTCATTTGGTACTGGCAAGACTTAATGTTGTCTAACTTTGGTGATCTGGCAAGAACCGGTATGTTAACGTGATTGCGCCGTACTATAAGTTAATACCACTAGAAAAATGAAAAAATAAATAAAATAAAAAACAGCAGTCTACTTTGAAGAAAGTGTCTACACTGAAAATTTCAGAAAAATAAAAAGTATTTTTAATAAAATACTTCAAAACATTTGGTTTTGAAATGTTTTCAAAAGATGTGACCAAATTCTTTGTTTACATTAAAAAAAAAAAAAAAAAAAAACATTCGTTTTTATTGGTTTTAATATTTAACGATTATTTTTATGATAAAAAACATATTCTGTCTTCTATATAAATAAAACAGTAGATTATATGTGTGTGTAAATATTTAACCGATAAACTCTTAAATTACTAATCATATAACACCAAAATAAAGAGGATGTATGAATTATATACCCAGGATGGTTTATAACGATTAAAATATTTGTTTGGTTGCATGAATGACACATACAGAGCAATTTGAAATGCAAAATGTTCATTTCAACTTGTCAATTTATTTTTTCATTCTTTCTGCGCATGCCCAAATTCAATTCATTTCTTCAAGTTGTTTATTACATACATCTTTACCCATATCTCTTGATAGCTACATCGGTAAGAAACGTAGCTGGAGCGCTATATGTTTTGGTGTCAAGTCTAGCTGATGGCATTCAAGTCTTTTTTTTTAATTTTTGAAATCGCTACTATATATTTAGGTACAGTATAATAGATAGAATTATTTCGATAATACATATGAAATTTGCATAACTTAAAATATATTCAAGCGTATTTTGTGATGTAAGGCCAGTCGTCACTCCCCCTGCTAATTTTAAATAAAAAGACAAATTTGTTTTATAATTAACAAGTTCCATCCGTCCTTGTTTACTTTCTTTGTCAGCTGATCGTTGTGCTTCATGCTGAATGCCTTGTAAGACTCTTCTGATTAATATATACGAGTTTTTAAAATATTCTCTTATTCCGATAAACAGCCAAGTTAGTTTGCTTATTTTTAAAACTGGTAAACAATTAGAAGTGACTTTTCCAGGGCATTCATTGTGAAGCACAACGACCAGCTGACAAAGAAAGTAAACAAAGAAAATAAACAAAGACGTGTAACTTGATTTTAAACCACATTTATTATTTTAAAAATGAATAATATTAACAGTAAATTATGAAGATTGATGCAGAAAACAATGGGGAAAGGCGATGAGGTCTTGCTGTTACTAATATTAATACTACTACTAATAATATTACTACTAATAATAATATTACTACTACTAATAATAATATTACTACTAATAATAATGATATTACTACTAATAATAAACTATCTTTTCTACTATTATATAAAAAGACCTGTGTCCGAGTTTGATCTCTATGGACTAGAAAACGGCTGGGCCAATTTTTATGAAATTTCACACGAAGGTACTTTATATGCCTGGCAGTATTCATAGATAGGTTTTGTATCAGAATGTCGATCAAAAAAAATCCGATGAAAGAAGGAACAGACAATTTTGACTAAAGTTAATACCTAACATCGCAAGTGCATTTGAGAAGTTTTATTACTTCAAAACCAAAAGGCGCAATATATGAAATCAACAGTAGGCCATTTGATATGACGGACACGTTTGAAATGAAGGTTTTTGTTTAGAGCACAACTGAAGCATGATACTTGCCTTTTGCATTTTAAACTTTAAGCTATTATATATAAATAATTTTCGAAAATCAACAGTAGGTTCTCTACAGTGCAAATGTAAACTACAATGTATTCTGGACATTATCATTGTGGGAAAATGCTTCCTCCCAGTGTACCACGATGGGTCCCCAACTAAAGCAGGCAATCAATCGATTTTGATTGAAAAATGGGCGATTTCACCAATTTCGATAACAAAATAGGGGAGTGTGAAGCATTCGTTGATCATCATTCAATCCCGGGCAACGTCGGGTCACCCTGCTAGTACAACTAATAATAATATAGAAATAAAGAAAAAGTAATTTTTCTTTATTGTATTGACCCTGATAGACATTTAAAAAAAATAAATTGTAAAGATTTACAAAACAATGGGGAATTTCCATGGGGTCATGCAAGTACGTTAAAATCACCGTGGAATCACAAAGGTCCATTGCCAGAAATTGGATTAAAAAAATTTTTTTAAATTCAACTTGTAATTAAGAATGTTTTCATAAGTAATTTCTGTCGTCATGTATAGAATTTACTTCTAAGCTAATCAACCGATCATTATAAATTCTGGAACACAGCTGCAAAGCATTAGGGGTCCAAATGTGGGCTATATTTAGTTTTATGCAAAAGAGGGTAAAAAGGAGGTGAAAATTGTGAAACTCCAGGTAATTATGATTTTTTAAATGAAATTTTAAAAAATTTTAAATGTAAATCTGTATTTCCCAAATTTTAATTTCTTTGGGGTATTTGAAAGTGCTTTCAGCAGACATAATGTGGGTATGATTTCCCCATTTGAAAATTAAAATATTTCAGATTTGAATAGATTTTAATCTACAATCAGTAGACATCAATTAAGTGTTTAGACTTGCTGGTCTAGGGAACGGGTTGAAAACGTAATCATCTGTGATAGAGAATGAGATATAGAGAAGCTATGTGTTGTTCTACCAGCTGTGTCTGTGTAAGCAGAGAATCCAATCAGATTTAGGCAAGCCCATTCCACAGCAGATATCCTAACTTTAATCTCTGAACGTATATACCATTCATTGGGCAAAGCAGGGGAGGGTAGAGCGGTAGCTCTAGATACATCTAAGGCTTTTGACAGGTTATGGCACAAAGGTCTTCTCAGGAAAATCAGATCATACGGTATTACTGGATGAATACTTAACATAATTAAATCCTTCTTAGATAAGAGAAAAATCCAGGTTGTCCTCGACGGTCGTACATCTAAACAATATGATATAAATGCGGGAGTGCTTCAAGGGTCTATCCTTGGACCTCTTATTCCTAATATTCATAAATGACCTCCCTGACAAAATTGTCTGAGAAGGGTATATATGCTGAGGGCACCATGCTCTATAACAGACACGACAGGAAAACAAATGAACACATATCTAAAGAAATGGCAGAAACACTAGAGGATGACCTCCAATCTGTAGTGGAATGGGAGACAAAAATGGATGGTCACATTTAATGCTGCCAAGACTAAACTTGTTTCCTTCAATAATTACAAGAAACCTTCTCTACCACTAATAGCAATGACCAAAGACTCTTTATCTGAAAGTACATCTTTTAAACTCCTCGGCCTAACATTCACAGGAAACATGAGTTGGAACAATTAAACTGAGAGCATTGCCAGGACTGCTGCGAAGAAGGTAGGTTCTCTCTACTGTGCTAGAAAGCTACTAACGCCTGAAAGTATCCTGTACCTTTATAAGGCCACCATTCGCCCATGTATGGAGTATTGTCATATTTGGGCTGGTGTATCTGCTACTAGTCTCTCACTCCTAGACAAGGTTCAAAAAAGTCATCAACCTGATAGGTCCTGAAGTGTCATCTAAGCTTCAGCCTCTGTCCCATCGACGAAATATTGCATCCCTCTGTCTGTTCTACAAGTACTTTAACGGTGAATGCTCAACGAACTGCAACCACTTGTACCCCCACGACGTAAATACCCCGACAAGCAGCTAAATCCCACTCCTTCACAGTAGAGATTCCTAGATAGAAGAGAGCCTTCTGCTCCAGTAGTTTCTTCCCCAGAACCACTAGACTTTGGAATTCCCTTCCAGGTCCCTGCTTCCCCAACTCTACTGACATGCAGAAGTTCAAGTGTAACATGAACTGACATCTTGTTGCCCAACTCTCCACATAGTACCTCTGTAGATTATGTCCCTGATAGTAACTCCCTACATCAAAGTGGCAATGTGCCTTGTTTGAGGTGAAAATAATAAAAATTCCCTTTATTTCAATTTATTCTTAAGACTCCTTAAAACTTGAGCCTTAAGTATTAGATGTTTTCTAGAATCATCTAATGGATTTTATCAAAATTGGATTAAGGATTCTAAACATAAGGTTTATTAGTATTATATCTTGGTTTTAATCTTTGCAAAGGGGCATAAAAAGGAATATCAAATTCTTCTGTTGGGGAATTAGTTTTCTTAGGTTAGATTTATTTTACAAAATAGTCACGACTTAAGGCTTGGAAGCCACTCGAGGAAAGGGTTAATGAGTGTACGGTAGTCTATGGCACAATATCGTAGTAATTGTTAATAGTGGAAATTTGGTAAATTGGATGACTTAAGGGGAACGGCTCATCAAGAACCTGTTTATGTTGGGCTTGAAGACGACCATATTGTAGTCAGCTGGAAAGCAGGCAAAGGGAACAGAGTTCCACAGGCTTGCAATTCTAAGAAAGAAACTTTGTTCATGGAATACACGTTTAGGCTTAGGCACAGATAAAGAGTGGGGGAAATTATTGATAGTGGTTTCAGCTAGACAAGTGTTTTTGTGAAAGTTTGACATGAGAGAAACAGATTAGAGCTCAAATGAGCACTTGCCATAAAAATAACGATAAAACAGGCTTGCAACTTTTTTTTCTGTGAGAGAGGTTGCAAATGTAGAACGGTAAAATGGTAGGTTGGTAGGGAAAAGCCAAGGAAAGAATGAGAAAAGTGATAAAGATAGATTTGAGAAAAAGAGGGATAAATAAAGACCTGGGCAGAAATAGGGTTATACCGAATACAAATACTTTGAGATAAAACCTATTTATCAAAGAGAATTTTGTTGAATATGACCATGTTCAACACATTTGATACCCAGGCAACGCTGGGCAAGTCAGTAGCTAATAAAACAGGCCTAAAAATTAGTCTATGCAGGACTTCATTAGCGAAATGGCAATCAATATATTTGTGTGCGCAAGAAGGACTTGTTGCCAGCTTGTTGAATTGCCCAAATAAAACATGTTTCTTGTTTCACTACTTTTTTTAAAAAAAATGTGGCCATGACATTAAGTAAATATACTAAAGTTAACAGATTGCAACAGTTTTTTAAAATCTGTTTGTTCAAACGTGAGGGACAAATGTGGAGACACTAGTCTGAGTCTCACGCATAGCGAACACACTGACACAATGCACAACACTTTCAGTTTCAAGACACATACGATTATTGCCCCTGTTGCATATTTCAGCCGATAGATGGTGATATCAATTTTCTTTTTCCTCCCTTCCTTTTCTCGAGTAACATGTAACTAGGACAGTTGTGCCATGTGCTCCAATTGTCTTACACACACAACTGATTCTGTTACAAGATGAACTTTTGTGTATCATCCAACCTTATCGAGATAAGCCCAGACATTGCAAATCATGAACCAACTCTACAATCATGAATTACCTCGGTAACAACTTGAAACAAATACTTAATCTCAGACCACACTTCTGGCAAATAACATGCATACACATCTTGTGCACTTTTCACATAAGCTATTGTTTATGAAAAATTTGTAAATATTCTTGTTAAATAAAGTCTACAGTTGTGTGTGTGTGTGTGTGCGTACGTACTCGGTATCTATTTTCATTAATTTATGTTGACAAACGTGCAAGCATACTAAAATGGATTTAGCATCAATTGAAATGGATGGCTCTCGTCTTGGGGAGGCTCCATGTTTTGACAAGCTTCTGGGTTTAACCTTTACTCCTGATCTGAACTGGAACACGTACATCAAATCCGTTGCCAGGGACGCTGGGAAAATGGTGGGGTCCTTCTACTGCTCCAGAAGATATCTCACTACCGATGCAATTCTCTATATAAAAGCCAAGTACATCCAAGGATGGAGTACTGCTGTCACATCTGGGCAAGAGCTGCTAAAAACAGCCTATCCTGCCTTGACAGAGTACAAAATAGACTTTGTGGTTTAGTGGGGGATGCCCTTTTCTCTTCCCTGCAACTTCTCTCCCACAAGAGACGTTGCGAGCCTGTCTGTTTTATCGTTATTTCTATAGCAGGTGCTCGTCTGAGCTCCAATACCTCGTCCCTCCTCGCCAATTTTTCACGAGAAACACCCGTCTGGCTGAAACTACTGTCAATAGTTTTGATTCTCGCTTCTAAATTTACTACTTTTAACCAATACGACCACACTGTATTAAGCAACATCCACTATGCAATATTATCACCTCCCCCAAGTGTTGGGAAGTGAGGGGAAAAAAGTATGATAAAAGACAATAGAAAAATAAGTTTATCAGATGAACAAAGGAATAGGAAATAGGATTGGTGCAAATACAATGGATAGGAAGTTGTTCACCAAGGAACACAAAAGGAAGCTGAAATGGGATTGTTGGTCAAAGTGTGGTGATGATTGGGACAAAGGTCAATATATTTTGGAGTCGGTTTTTGGGTGTGGTGATGGGTTTTGCGGCAGTTTTTATGACGATTAAGAACAGTTGGGGTCAGTCTTAGGCGTGATGATTGACAGCAGTTATGAGTTGAAGACAGTGCCCAGTTTGAGATAGTTAGCGGCTCTGAGGTCCTGAGAGATTAAACAGTTACGATTTATTATTTACTAGTGGAGTTGCCCGGGTGTAGAGAGGTGGTGTAGTGAGGCATCAATACAACCAGGAAAAAAAAAAAAAAAAAGACACTGCCTGGGTGGAGAGAGGTGTGAAAAAAGACAAAATAGTTTAAGCGAACAGTAAAATAATTCAGTTTTTGTTTTAAAAGGAAAAAATTCCATAAACTTCGAAATAAGAAAAAAAAAAAAGAAAAGGAGTAGGCAGATAGACTCAAACCTTTAACGCAAAGGACGAAAAGAAGGTGAATAAAAAAGCAAACTGCTTAACCCCCCCCCGCAGCCACCATAACATACGACTTCACTGCCGTTCACATTAAAGGTTAGTCATTGCAAGCACGTATGATAACTTCGCAAAAAAAAAAGTTGCGAAAAAGTGCCCTCTTGTACAAAACTGCCCAGTTGAGGGTGAAGGAACAAATGGTTTTGGCCAATTTTTTGGTATTTGTCGTCCTAGACACTGAGCTTCAAAACAATACCGAAAAATACACATTTTGCCTTTTTATATATATATAGCGGGGGGTGCCCAGCGATGTTCGGCTGTAAAAGAAAAAAAGTTTTGGAAGGGAGGTAGGCTCGAACCTGAAGCTTTGAGGTGAATAGTCTGATGACTTACCATGACGCGACGAGGGCAGGGAATTGAGAACATGAGAACAGCTGAAAATAAACATTTAAAAAGCAGGTGGTTAAACGAACGTCAACATTTTCTAGGTCAAACATCACGCCATAGTAGTAGTAGAGAAAGCAAATTCACGGCGCGAATTTTGTAACATAAAAGTCACTGAAATAAAAGATACAGACGATGTCGTTTCATAAATCGGACATATAATCTAGACAGTATATAAAAACTTGTAAGATTTAATGACCCTTTTGAGCGACCCCCCCCCCCAAAAAAAAAGCCTTTGGCAGACATACGAAAAAAAATTCACACACACACATTTTCGCTTTTCTATAATAGATATATAGATAAATTTTTCCAATTATTAAAGTAACATTCTGCAATATTCTCATTCATGTTCACCTAAAAATGACCTTTAGTCAACACAAAGGGAGTCATCTTCCATCATGATAATGCTCGTCCTCACCAAAAGCAGTCCTGACCAAAGATTTAAGAATTTGGTTGGAAAATCTTGCCCATCTGACCTAGCGCCCTCAGATTATCACATATTTTGAGGATTCCTAAACCATTTAGATGGCCTTAAAACATCACGAGGGCATTAAACACGAATTAAGTTCATATTTTATGTAAAAACCTGCAGAATTTTACAAGTGAGGTATTTATAAGCTAGTTGACAGATGGAATCAAGTTATGGATAGCAAAAGTAGCATTCTTTGGCACACATTGTGCAGACATGTGCACCATTAGCAGCACGTTCTTGATGGTCACTTCTATGTATAATCAAATGCCGCTTCTAACCACCTGCTGTTTGGTACGTCCGTCCGCAGTTGACACAGGGTAGATCTGGCAACACAAGACTGCTTTGTGGCCCACTGCGCTGATGAGTAGTCTGGTGGCTTATCAGCCCAGCTCTGCTCAGACAATCTTCTGCACACCTCACACTCCAGACCAATTTGGCACCCCCGCCCATCCACTGTTCCTTTCACCCTCCCTTTCCGGATATCACATTTCAGCTACTCATACTGGGTTCGATCTGCCTCAAACTTGCCCACACCTCCCCGCAAGGTCCTTCTCCACCTAATTCATAACGCCATGAATAAGAGCTCAACAAGGTATACCTGAAGTATACAGGTTATACTGACCGAAACATTGAAAATAAAACTCAAGATGAGAAGAGTAATCCGAGGAATCCAAATATGAACAATCAATCCTCATCTCAAAAAACGTAAGACATGAATTTAAAAAAATTTTTTTTTCAGTTTTTTTATTTATAATAATTTTTTATTTTTTTATTTATAATAATTTAAAAAAAAATTTTTTTTTAGATTCATAAAATTGTGTGAACTTTAAGTAATCTAAAATATAAAATAAAATTGTAGTTAAGTATAGTTATTTTTGCCAATAACATGGTACAACTTGGATATCTTCAAGTCCAACATAAACAAATTCCTGATAAACCGCCCCCTTAAATAAGTTACTAACTATTAATACGATATTATTCCATTGGCTTCAGAGCCTTGATAAGTGGTGACTACCATGCAAAAAATAAAATAAAAATAAAAATAAAAAGCAGAATAGCAAATGAAAATTGGCTGGAAACAATTGATTTGTCAGCTTAAATGCTATTTGGGTTTGACTTGGAAAATCCAACCAGAAACTTTATAAACATACCTTATACAATACAACTTTGTGTGAGCTTGCGCCTGTTTTTCATACAACCTATGTAAACGCCACCATTAATTTTTTCTCATTTTTTTTTTAATCGATATTTAATAAATTTAAATACAATAGTAGAAAAACACTTAATTACTTAAAAAAATTAAATTCACCAACATGGCTTCCTCAAGACAGGACATACAATACCTAGCATGAACGCTTAATGAAAAATCTGATTCCCGAGTTGGATATGGAAAGTTAAATTTATTTACATTGTTAGGTAAGCATGTTTATGTATTATATAGGTTTCCTGAAAAAATATATATATATTACACACACACACACACACACACACACACACACACTATATACATAATGCTTGTATGTAAATCCACTGAAACTCCAGTATTTATCAAAAAGTGATTGATGACAAGCAGAATGTAATTATAGTACGTTCATATTTATAAAAACATTATTGGCTACATATATGCATACATGTTTATGCTGAGATTTCTTTAGAAATCCAGTGTCATCGAAGCTGATTGTTACAGTGAAACCAGAAAGATTTCTTACAATAAAATGACTATTTAAAATCTGGTTTTATTATAAGGATCAGGACTTTCTAAAGAATTCGCAGCAGAAACATGTATGCACATATGTAGCCAATAATGTTTGTATAAATATCTGTGTATCTACTATTTATATAAAAAGAAATTTGTGTGTGCGAGTTCGTTCCCTATAGACTCCTAAATGCCTGGGTCGATATTTTTGAAGTTTCATAAATATACTTGATGTGTCTCGTAGTGTTCTTAGATAGGTCTTGTATCAGAACGTCTTTGATAAGTATTGATAATCAATAATCGAAAAAAAAAAAAAAAAAAAAATTGATGAAAAAAACGTGTTATACAGTGTTACATCACACGGGCATTTGAAAAGTTTTATTGCTGCACAAGCAGAAAGGCCCGGCACACAACAGTAGGTTCTTTGATACGACAAGAGCGTGTTCAAAATGAATGTTTCTGTTCAGAGCACAATTAAACCATGCTACTTGACTACACTTAAATTCAAGCCGTTTTATAAAAATAAACAGTAGGTTCTGTACAGTGCAATGTAAACTATAAGGTATTGTAAACCAAGTCATTGCGGGGAGGCATGTGAAGCTTCCTCTTGGTGCACCACGATGAGCCCCCAACTAGAGTAGACAAGCGATTTGATGGGGGGGGGGAGGGGGGGAGATTGCACCGATTTCTATGACAAAAAAATATGGGAGAATGAAACATTAATTGATCCATATTCAATCTCGGGCAACGTCGTGTCCCCCAACTAGTATATATATATCTCTGAAAAAATATATTTAATCTATTATATAGGTTTTCTGAATGTACAATTTTTATTTTATTTCATTTTTTTTTTTCAATGAAAAAAAAAAAAAAAAAAAAAAAAAAAATCAGTTTATTTCCGTGAATTGAAAAAGAGCCCCACTTGAAATGAAGAGATATGAAAGTGTCTCATATTTTACGTCGTTCAAACGATATCTTCCAACTTAGTAAAGATACGAGATTTGTTGATAAATTTTTTTTTTTAAATAACACCAAATGACAGAAAACAAAAGCAAAACAAAAAAAACTTAAAATCTAAACGCAACATTTTCGAAAAAAAAAAAAAAAAATATTCAGGTCACACTTCAACGATTGCAAAGGTCATGCTGTGAGAGAGTGTTCATGAACTTAAATGTCAAAAATATCTGATTCATCCGATTTAAGTATAAACATTGAAAATAACTATACAAAAAAAAAAGCAAAAAAAAAAAAAAGCAATTATCGCAGTTTATCAATAAGATTGGCAAGCTGAAGCCTAGGGCCTCAAAATCTAATCTGTGTGTGTTGCAGGGGAGGAGGGCAGTTGTAACTATAAAGTTACAGTTTGATTTTATAAATAAAACAAACTGCGACTCAACGGGTCACAACCATAATTTGTTAAATTTTGATTTCATTTGCAAATTTATAAACTGTGATAGATCTTTAGAAATTTTGCTTGTTTAACTAAAATTATGAAATCTTTAATTTTTAGTACATTCCTTTTCAAACGGACCATTTTTTACTCTAACTGCTCAACATCTACAGAATGGAACAATAAAATTGTCACCCCAGAAAAGACAACATGATTCCATTTCCATTTGATAAAAACCGGTTTTCTTTCTTTGCTGCAGACCATCTACTAGTTGGCCAGTTGTGTACAAATCTCAAGAGCGATAGGAACCTTCTATCATGTCTGAAAGTGACACAATGTCCAACGAGCGAGATCGGAGATGTACCGCTGTACTAGCAGTATCAGAATTTTTGTAGGAATTTTTGACACCCCTAACACGAAACTGCGAATACAATATAAAAATCTCGTAATTTCTCTGTTAAAAGTGGGTTATTTATTTTCTTTATGGATTATACTTCCAAAATAAACTATTACAGTTGTTTTAAAAGTAATAAAAATATTTTTATTTTTTTTTTAAAACAGTAATGAATTTTCCGAACTCAATATTTTTCAATTTTTAAACTCAATATTTTTAAATTTTTAAATTTTAAAAATCTATCAAAATTTTTCTATTGATTCTATTTTTACGATATTTTCAGGGTCAATGTGAAATTTTATGTTCTTTCCAATAAACCGAATATAATATTTTAGACAAACGTTTTTTTTAAATTC
This sequence comes from Euprymna scolopes, assembly GCF_053919585.1. Taxonomy (NCBI): domain Eukaryota; kingdom Metazoa; phylum Mollusca; class Cephalopoda; order Sepiida; family Sepiolidae; genus Euprymna; species Euprymna scolopes. Next base: position 70,242,577 of record NC_136521.1, on the reverse strand, counting down.
ACGCCCCCCCATTTTCACGCCCCCCCATTTTCACGCCCCCCCCCATTTTGAAATGTCTATTAAAAAGTAAATAATTAATTTATGTTTAATAGGTTTATATATCACAAATTGAAGAGAAAAGGTCAATAAATAATATATTCAAATTTAAAACAAAAAAAAAAATCAGTTTTTTAGAAATTTACCTGTAAAGTCCGAAGTTTAAAACCTTATTTTATAAGAACACATTTTTTCTTTTTGTCTTTTTTTTTTTTTTTTTTTAATGAAACCTTGGTCCTTGCTCCTTTAATTGAAAAAAAAATTAGGGCTTGAATTACATTTTTCGAGGAGTTATAAGCTTAGAAAGATAGGGGGTCGAATAATTTACGCCTCTCATTTTGAAATGTCTATTAAAAAGTAAATAATTAATTTATGTTTAATAGGTTTATATATCACAAATTGAAGAGAAAAGGTCAATAAATAATATATTCAAATTTAAAACAAAAAAAAAAAATCAGTTTTTTAGAAATTTACCTGTAAAGTCCGAAGTTTAAAACCTTTTTAAAAAAAAAAAAACACATTGTTTTGTTTTGTTTTTTTTTTAAATAAAACCTTGGTCCTTACTCCTTTAATTGAAAAAAAAATTAGGGCTTGAATTACATTTTTCGAGGAGTTATAAGCTTGGAAAGATGGGGTGGAATTATTCACTATTTTCACGAAATTTCTGACACTGCTACCGCTGTACAACTCCTGCTTTCTACCGATCCAAATTATGACAATAAGACCATTGCCAGCACCCTCAAAATGCAAATCTGAACGGTTCAATGCTTGAGGGACATGCCCAGACTGATGAAAACAAACTTTCTGGCCATGGTTATGGTTTTTTGGTATGGTTTTAAATGAGGGTCACATCATGCCACCTCACATCTTCGAAGTAAGCTTGAAAGTCAACACCAAAGTGTACCTGGATGTGTTGAAGAGTTTGGTGATCCCCTCATGCAATCAGGTGGCTTTTGGCAGACCCTTACCTCACTGCCTCCCTCCTCCCCCGACTTGAACCCACTGGACTACTTCATTTGATTATACATTAAGAACATCACCAACATAACCTCCCACAACACCAAAGCCAACCTGATCGCCATCTGCTGAGTATTCACTGGCGCTTGTGGACTATTTCTGGACCAGTACCAAGGTGGTGATTGAGGCTGAAGACAGCTACATTGAATAGATATCAGCTCTACTACATGATAAAGTTATGTGAATTGATGTTTTCAATAAAAGTTTAAAAATAAATCCGTACCGTTGTTTTCTTTAGGACGACAATTTTATTGTTCCACCCTGTATTAACCTAAGCGTTCGTTCATACTTCATTCATACTTCATTCAGGGTCTAAGATCCAAATAGAGAGACAACCCCAAGATAAGAGTTTATGCAAAAAAAAAGTGCAGATATAGTAAAATGTGAAATTTTTTTTTTCAACATTTGAAAGAATTGATTAAAAGAGGACAACTTTGCAAAATTCAAAATTACAAATTCGATCATTATCCTTAACATCCCAATTGATTTTATAATCCAGAACAATTAAAATCTCATCTTGTTGTGCTACATCAAATCTGGATCAGTATTTGTTGGATTGCATAGATAAATTGATGACGACGAATAATGTATAAAAATACAGGTAAATCATGCTAACAAACAGGTTCCAGTCAGATTATCAAAGTTAAGCACCTGGTCAGTACTTAAACATGGACGATCATTTGGAAATCCCAGATGCTCTACACGAAAATTCCATATAAGGTATATAAATGAGTTATATGCTTTGTTCAAGAGTAACTGGTGACAGATTAGCATCCTGTTCCAGACCATCCATTTTATTTAACATTAAAAGGTCGCACATAAACATCGGATGTAAAAACTATTTCGTCCGAGAAAGGAGCTTCTATTATTCAAAATATCTCTCTTAATCTGTCAGTTGCACTTAACCCTGCATTAGTCCCATGAGGCGTTTATACACCTCAATACGATAATGTTTATAGGCCTATTAATTTGTAAATATATAGTTATCCTGCTGGTTCAGAATACATCTACAATCCATGTTGGACAGTTTAAATCACTTGTAGCTTGTTGATATTAATAAAATAATACATGAGAAAACTAAGAAAAAAAAAAGATATTAAGTTCATAGTTATAAAACTGAAAGAGTAATAAATTAAAAATAAAATGATCCCATCAAAACTTATAAAGAAAATTCTAAAACATTAATAATGGGGGAAAAATATAGTTTATAATATTCAATTCAAACCAGCATGCAAGTCAACTCAATTCAAACCAGCATGCAAGTCAACTCAATTCAAACCAGCATGCAAGTCAACTCAATTCAAACCAGCATGCAAGTCAACTCAATTCAAACCAGCATGCAAGTCAACTCAATTCAAACCAGCATGCAAGTCAACTCAATTCAAACCAGCATGCAAGTCAACTCAATTCAAACCAGCATGCAAGTCAACTCAATTCAAACCAGCATGCAAGTCAACTCAATTCAAACCAGCATGCAAGTCAACTCAATTCAAACCAGCATGCAAGTCAACTCAATTCAAACCAGCATGCAAGTCAACTCAATTCAAACCAGCATGCAAGTCAACTCAATTCAAACCAGCATGCAAGTCAACTCAATTCAAACCAGCATGCAAGTCAACTCAATTCAAACCAGCATGCAAGTCAACTCAATTCAAACCAGCATGCAAGTCAACTCAATTCAAACCAGCATGCAAGTCAACTCAATTCAAACCAGCATGCAAGTCAACTCAATTCAAACCAGCATGCAAGTCAACTCAATTCAAACCAGCATTCTTGATCGGGTATTGAGTTGCTTCAAAATTTCTGAAATCTTTACACTATTCATTTTTTTTTTTTTTTCAGGTTGGCAGGAAAGATACGATATCCAGTTAGCTACCTTTTGTCTTACCAATTGCCTTACTATTTTAATTATTACCTTCTCTCCAACACGTGACAGTGCTCAACCAATCAACAACCTTTATTATCTCTCGCTCTTGCTTATCTGACAAGTACTACGCAAGGTCATTTTAAAATAGACAACTAGACACTGACATACTTAGCATGAGTAAAAAAAAAAAAAAAAAAAAAAAAAATTGTATTTATTACTTACTGGGATTTGGTATCTGTCTGTCTGAAGCTAAAGCTATACTATTGTTATCTTTTTTGAAATCACTAGAGACAAGGCATGATGTCACTTGATGTAAGGGGCTAACAAGATGATTATTGCAAAAACGGGAGATGCCTACCGACCTTAGTCTTGAAATGACTAAGGCGGTGAGCAGGAAGAAAGTTCCACAACCTTGCAGTTCTTGGAAAGAAGCTACTGGAATAATAAGCTGTATTATATTGAGGTATGAAAACATTGAATTGATGAACACAACTAAACCAACAAGTCAAATGAGCTGCAACAAAGGAAGCAGGGAATGCACAATTCAGTTCACTAAACTATTTTACACTAATGTACTATTTTTAAATGCTGACTTCTGGAGGGAGAGGGGCGTAGTGTAGTATATGTTCTGTTGTCACAAAACCCTCCTTCCAAGTGTTACCTCCTCCATGGGAGGGGTATAGTATATGTTCATTTGTCATATATACTAGTTTATTTTTATTATAACTTTTAAAGAAATTTTGGCAAACCAAAAATGTTTTATTTCTAAAGGATTTCCAGGTTAATTCCATGTCAAATCGTCCAGAAATTTAGAAGTTTGAAACCCATGTCCTCAGATTTTTTTTTGTAACTTGTCACAGATGATCATATAAATCAAGAAATCCTGAAAATATGAGCATGTAACTCCAACTAGTTGCTTCCCTCAGAGTATTGCTGAACCCTTGGAGAAAAAATACTTAATTTTGAATAGGCAGTGCGAGTAAATGGGAACTTTTTACTATTTTTGGTCAAGAAATGGTTTTGTGTCTGCATGGATGTTCAAAGAAAAAAAGCCGGTACCATAACAGACCCCCACCCCCCAAATTGTAGCACAAGTGAAAAATTTCAAAATCTCATTGAAGGTTTCATATCTAAGTAAATCTGATGCTATTTTTAGATTCTTCAGATCCAAAAACTTAAGTGAAATTTTAAGGATCACATCACGTTCCAAATTGTTGGGGGACGACATAAAAGACAAGGCCATCAAGCCAGATATAGTAATATGGAACAAGCCGAAAGGACTGCACTCATTATCGACGTCACAGTTCCAAACGACTTTGGCCTTAATAGAGCAGAACGGGAAAAGATAACAAAATACCAGGACCTTAAAAATGATCTAAAAGCAACATGGTCTCTGAAAGAAATAAACATTATACCAGTTGTGACGGGAGCAACTGGCCTAATAAAAAAGAACCTTCAAAAATACTTAGAAGCAATCCATGGAAAACCAAGCTGTAAGGAAATACAGATAGCAGCCATAAAGGGAACAGTGTCTATTCTTAAAAGAGCCCTCGGATATAAATTTAAACTATAATAAAATCAAGTGTTAGCCCCAGGAAGGAGCCCCTTGATCTCTTCAAACTAACAAAAGTAAAATAAAATAAAAAATTGGGGGACGGCTATTATACAATGCGACGCAATGGAGTGTGTAAATATCTCCACGGGAAAATCTGTAAAAACTTGAATATCCAATGTAATAGCAAATCTTGGGAACATGTTTACCAGAAATAACAGTTTGAAATAAGTCATACACCATCCACTATGACAACGAAATTCCTACAGCTACATACCTAGAAAATAGGGCTATTAAACCTGACATAGTGATATGGGGCAAGAAAGAGAATGTGGCAACCCTAGTTGAAGTAAGCGTCCCTAATGATGCTGGCAACAGAGAAGAGAGGGTTGATTGGTGTGTTTTGTTTTATGGCATATCAACCCTTTTCGGGTTATTTAATGTCGAATTCAAAGATTTTGAAGAAAATTTTTTAATAGAATATAGTTGTTATTTTCAAGTCGGTTTCTATTTAACCCATAGTTGGGACCCTAACAGGTACTACCACTCCGGGTCAGAGTGGACCTGGGAGCAATGGCAATTAATGGGTGGCTCCACACTCCCCAAAGCCCGCAAGCTGGGGCCTTACCACTGGATATAGTTTAAGGTCATATCCAGGACCGAGAAGAGAGGGAGAAAATAACAAAATACCAAGTACTTATGTACGACATGAAAAGAAACTGGAATCTTAAGGTATCAATCATACCAGTCATTGTAGGAGCAACCGGGCTAATGAAAAATAATTTCAAGAACTATCTGGCGAATATACCCGGTGAACCAAGTGCAAAAGAAATACAAACAATAGCACTTAAAGGGACGGTTAAACTCTAAAAAGATCTCTCGGAGTAACTAAACTAATGGTAGAATGTCTGGCATCCGGCAGAATGCCCCATCCCCGGGAAAAACAAAGCGATAAGAAAATTAAAACGAAAGAGAGAACACCTACTAGACACTATCCTCGAGTGTCTAAAGTCTTTCTGTACAAGACAACCTGGAATGAGGATACTTTCCCTAGAAGTAAACCTTGACCAAATATTCAAAATCACATTTTGTATTTGCAGCCCAAATAAGATCTCCTCAGTATGGCTAACGCACACTGGCTTTTACAAGGAATGGTGCACCTTCTCCAAGTGATGCTACCTCAAGTAATAGAACGAAGCTGGATATTCCACCAGACTAGCTAAATTCTTGTCCTGGAATCTAGTAAGACCAAGAGAAAGATATAGTACAACATATGAAAATGGTCAATTGGGTAGAGGAAAATTATGTTCTCAATTTCTTTACTAACTCCATGTTTGAGAGATAAGGACACTAATGGAACATTTGAACGTCTATGTATCTCATAGAGAGTTCAAGTGTTAGCTCCAGGTAACGGCTCCCTTGATTTCTGAGAACTTTGACTGAAAGGGAATAAAAAAAAAAAAAAAAAAATCATCAAAAATATATTATTATGGACGTCATCTCGGGCAATTTATCATCACAGCCTTGAGCCTCTGGAGGGGTATAGGCCATTCATAACAGCCCACCAATCTTCACGGTCCTGAGCGATTCACTCCAGCTACCCACCAGGAATAGCCGGTCTGCTTGGCATCTGCCGAAGAAAATGCTCTAAAGCGGCAACTGTTAGCTCAACTTTGCAGGATCTCTTAGTTTTTATGTTTTCCATCTGTTGTTCAAAGTATAAAATTTCCAACCTTGGATGATTTGACAGGAAATTACCCATCATCATTATCATATTAATATTCAGTTTAATGTTGTCCATTTACATGCTAATAAAAATAAAGAGACATATTCGACAATGCCAATTTTTGCGAAAGAATGTCATTTTTCTTTTAACCCTTACAAACATTATTTCAAAAGGAATATAATTATTAACAGTAAATTATACGCTAATTATTATTATACTAAATCAGAGTCAATCAAACTTTGTTTCCGTGACGAAGATACCAAGAGCACTTGCCAGTTGTCAAAAGAATTTGAGTAGTAACATACATTGCATGTGGGTGTAGGCAGCTGCAGCACGATTCAATCTCAGGCCTCGATATGACGGCTGGCATTGATGTCACGGAGTAAAATCTATATATTAATAGGATAGCATGTTATTTGGTGTGTCACGCTTACATCCGAGTGTCATTTAATTGTTATGGACTTCCATTTCTTGTAATAGATAATTTTACCAAGAATTTTTCATAAGTTTTAGTGTCGGTTATAGCTGATGGCGCTCCAGTAATCTATTTTTTTTTTTTATTATTATTAATAATTTTGGCAAGAATTCTTCAAAAGTTTTAGTTTCGGTTATAGCTGAAGGAACTCAAGTTATATATATATATATATATCTATAATATAAAGCTGAATGTGAGTGTGTGTGTGTGTGTGGTCACGAATAGGCTCCTATATGGTTGACTATTTTAAAAAACTGATTACATATAATGATAGATGTATCGAAACACAGGAATGGGTATGTTTGATCTGGCAGAACGGTGGTTCATTAAAATTGTGGGGTCTGCGTTCGTGCCTGGTCCACAAAGTATGGAAATAAAAAAATTACAAAAAAACGTTTACAAGTGTTTTTGATATAGATGTACATAATACTTTGATAAGTATGTTTTAACTTAAATAGGGATGGTATAATAAAATTGTGGGGTCTGCGTTCGCACCTGACCTCCGTAGAATGGAAATAGGCACAAACTTTAATAAAGACTTCAGATCTATCTGTGTAAGTATACTTTAATAAGTATGTTTTAGTTTGAAGAAATTTGGTATAATAAAATTATGGAGTGTTCGTTTGCACCTGACCTCCATAGAATGGAAATATATCACAAAGTTTAACAAGGTTTTTTAATATACATCCACAGAATATTGTGATAAGTGTTTCAGTGTGAACAGGTATGGTATAATAAATTATGGGGTTTATCTATTTTATTTTTACTTTCATCATATTTTGCTTTGGTTGAGTCCATTTTCTGTAGGCTATTTTTAAACCCAGTCAACGACAGGTACTTTTGCTAGTATATATATTTATTTATTCATAAGTTTTAGTTTAAGCTGATGCACCCAAGTTATATGGATTTTTTTTTTTTTTTTTTTTTTTTTTTTTTTTTAAATCACAACTTTATAATATACTAGCAATGGCTGCCTGGCGTTGCCCGGGTGTTTGGAGGTGTATGCTGAGCAAAAAAAAAAAAAAAAAAAAAAAAAAACGGTAATTTTTTTTAACTTTGACCCTTATTATGACCCCTTAATATTTATTGTTTTGGGCTCAAATCAAGTTATTAAGTAAGATCCATGTCCAAGGAACCAATATCTAAAATGTCAAGTGTTTAGACCCAAAATTGTCGGAGGAGTTTGGTAGAGTTCTCAAAGGTCAAATCATTGAACGTTCACCCCTTAACAGCGAAACCCGATCACATCGATTTTCCCAAATCTCAGTACTCTGTATATCAAATTTCGAGTCTGTAGACTAAAAATTGACAGAGTTATTGCGTAGGGAAATGTACACAGACACGTTCACTTTTATAGATATAGATAGAAAAGTGATGACTCCTATACAAAAAAAAAAAAAAAAAAAAAAACATCCAATGATTGTGATTCTCATTTTTTAAACTGCAACAAAAGCGATAATACCGTGCCGAATTATTTTTTTGTTTATTATTTCAGTTTCCTTAAACTGTTTTCTTATATATTTTAATCACACAAAATGCATGCTAAACTATATCTTGGTTTTGGAATTGAGCTGTGTTAGAGGAAAAGAAAAGAAAATTACGGTTTTAATTGTTATCGATGTAATTTATAGTCAACGGGAGTCCTCTCAGTTATGGAGACATTTCTTTTGCCATCTCTCACTAAATTCATTCAAACACTAATATTCCTTAATGTTTTTGTGAACATTTAGAGAAGATCGACTTTCTTTAGAGTTACAATATTCATTACAGTCTCTGTACATGCCACAAACAAACATGTAAATTAGATGGCAAAATGTCTTTATTATAATAATAAAGAGATTTATTATTTTTAGTCATTCAATAAAAATGTCTTCACTTTTTAAATATTTTTTGTTCTAGCAAGGGTGAGACATCCTACTGCATAGAAGACATTCACCTGCTATCTTATACATCCCAACAGATCTTTTTAAGATTCTAACCGTACCTTTAAGTGCAATTGTTTGTATCTCTTACACTTGGTTCATCGGGTATATTTGCCAGATATTTCTTATTCTCTTTTATTTTTTATTTTCTTAGTTTGTCCAAGCTAAAGATGGGGCATCCTACCGAATGCTGAACATTCGCCCGTTAACTCATATTCCAACCAAAAGATCTTTTTAAGATTCTGACCGTCCTTTTAAGTGCAACTGTTTGAATCTCTCTTGCAATTTGTTCACCGGGTATATTTTCCAGGTGGTTTTTGAAATTCTTTTACAGATTAGCAGTTTATGAATGTTCACATTAAATTAAGGTAGGATAAATAGTAGTAGTTGTGACCCAATGGGTCACGATTATGTCTAGTCTACACACATATTTCTGAATATTTTTAGACAAGGATTGATAATTTGTATTATTTTGAATTACTCAGACTTGTTTTCACCTCGGGTGTTATTCACACATTTCAGTCGATGTAACCTCTGACCTTCAGGTGTATTTTGTCAAACTTGAGAATCTTTGGAAATCTGCACAGAATTTCTAACAGAACCCTTTATTTAATCAGGTGTGGAGGTAGCATGCTCTTTTTCTATCAACCATGACCGGAATAGAAGTCTTAAGTAACTTCCAATTACTATAATTGTACATTTACATTGTATTATTGCATTGCCTGCATTGAAGATTGAACCTTCAAGCTCCAGAATAGTGTCACTTACAACTGAATTTTATGTAATATTTTATCCGTGGACTTCATTTCAGATTATATCAGCTAAAACGTTGTGAAAATAACATTCAAGGCGAGAACAGTCGTCAGAATAATACCAATCTAATACATAATTTATACACGTTTTGTTGAAGCATTCCAAGGCGTAGTTATTGAGAAAAGTGCGGACAGACGAACAGATGAGGGTGAATTTACAGATCCACCCTCTTTTTGACCGGGGGGGGGGGGCGAGAAAATTCATTAATTTCTCTGAGAACTAAATACATCCTAAAAATGGAGTCCTGTTGCCACATGTGGGGAGGAACTGCTTGGGGCACCCTTTCCTGCCTTGACAGGATTCAAAACCTGTTTTGAAATCTAGTAGGTGATCTTTTCTCTTCCCTGCAATCTTTCACAGCAAACACTCGTTTAACTACGACCACTATCAACAATTCCCTCCACTATCTATCCAAATACAAACTATGAACAACGCTTCCTTCCTTGAACTATCTGCCTGTGAAACTGTACCGCTAGCCTGGTTTCCAGCTGACTACAACAGCTATCTTCAAGTCCACTGTAAACAAGTTCTTGTTGAGCCGTCCCCTTAAATAATGAAATTCTACCCACTTTTCACCACTAACAATCACTACGCTATTGTCTCACTGACCACCTTACACTTATTAACTTTTATCCTTGGGTGGCCTTCAGGTCTTGATAAGTGGCGATTCCCTTGTAAAAAACAAAAAATAAATAACTATTAAGTTTTCTTTTCTCAGTGATTGTTTTCATTAAAACACAATTTTATTTACACATTTTTTATATGCTTAAAACATTTACACTGAAAATCAGGTTCTTTAAAGAGTAAATCTAACATTTAAAAAGTAATTATATTCCAACATTAGAAAAAAAACAGCCGGATAGTGCCGGGTTGGGACGGCTAGTATATTTATAAAAGCGCTAATCTTTTTCTCTTCATTTTCAGAAGAAACAAAAATAAACAGTGAAACAAAGTAAGTACCTTTTTTTTTTTTTTAAAAAAACATTACCAACATTTTTTTTTTATTCTACAAAAATCAAAATGAGATATCTTTGGCATGTCTATTTGGTGGGTGAAAAGTCGTATACCAAGAGCAATCAACTTTCCTCATGAAATGTTACAGAAAATCAACTGGTGGTATCAATTTTGTATTAGAAATTTTTTCTATCTTTCTACTATCTACTATATTAAATGTATCCAGCGTTGCCGGTATTAAACATAATTCCTTTAAAAAAGAAAAAAAAATGCTGAGATCGAAACCCAAATCTAAAGATACCGAGTCAAATACGATAACCATTAGGCCAATTTGACTCAATCTTTAAAATGCATTTTCAAACCTACTTATTTTTAACATAAGGAAGCGGTCACGTGAGCCATTTGCGCATGTGCATTCAGGAAATAGTTGACAAACAGATAAAATGCCATGACCCCCTCCATGTACCAATACTTTTCATTTTGACCCCTTAGCAGCCCTTTTTTTCTGGATGAAAGCCGATTAAAAAATTTTCCACGTCTGAATACCCTATATATCAAATTTCAAGTCCCTAAATCAAAAATTTGTTGAATATATAGGTTGAGAAGTGTCCACACACACACATAGATATATAGATCATAGATTGTGTTTGTACCAAACGTATATAAAAAGCAAAGAAAATATACTTTGCCAATTTTATCCTCGACACCAAAATCAAGAGTCTAAACCATTTTTTGAAATTAACTACTTGTTGCTGAGCCTGTATAGGTCTAGGAGGTCAACCCTCGCAGGTTTTATCTTCGATCTTTAAGAGAGGGTTTGTTTATTGCTAATTGTCCAAGGCACTCCTACCAGGGAATGCCGACAGGTTGCCCAAGCATTTTCTGCAGGGGTGAGTGCTTCTCTTACCGAAGCGCTGGCTTTTCAATCCGTTCTGGCAAAAATTTACTTTCACCATGACTAAGGTTTGTGCAAAATTAAAAAAAAACAAAACAAAACAAACTCCAGAATGGTTATTGAGAAAACTGCAAACAAACGAACGGACGAATGAGAGTGAATTACTAGGTCCAATCCTTTCTTTGTCGAGGGAGCAAAAATACATACCTTTGTAGTTAAACTGATACAGATATACCAAGCATACGGAGATGAAACATTGAATGGGGTAAAGGAGGAGGGGAGATAAATTCCAGGGCCGTGATCAAAACCTTCAGTCATGCAGGCATTTTGCAATATAGACAACAAAACAAAAGCGTGGTCAAAAAAAACAAAAAACAAATGTTACCAAAGGCAAGATAAGCAACTCTTCTACCTACCAAGATAAGATTTTTGGTGTTTTGATTTATTTTAAAGCTTTTATTTACTTTGAAAAAACACAAGTAGTGCTGAGTGTTACATTAAAACAAGAACAAAATAGCTAACATTAGTCATCTGAGAAATCACGATAATCGCTCAAAAATAAAAAAAAATAAAATCAACAAAATACTGGTAAAAACTCGAATGTCAGTGGTAATTATTGGGTGGATTCCTTAGCAGTATTAAATTTATTTTAGATTTTTAAGCAATTATGATGACTCCTCCAGGCCCCAGATAACAGTCAAATGTCAGCCATTTTTATTTTTCAAAAGTAAATAACGTTTAAAATCAGTTAATACACAAAAGATTTATCCAATAGGTAGAAGAGTAACTTATCTTGCGTTTGGTTAAATTTATTTAATGTTTTCATTTTGTTGTCTATACTGCAAAACGCCCAGTCATGCACCAAGTGTCAGTTAACTGCTGATAATTAAAATAAAATAAAGCACATACCTCCCAAAGTTAACAATACTCAACCCTAACCATGAAAAACTTTTTAAACAATTATTTTACTTTTAATATACGATGGCCAAAAGATTTATGAATGTTGAATATTGATCAAACAACGCCGAAAGGGTGCTGGTCGACGATAGTTATACCATTTTCAAGTCAACATTTATTTGGGCTTTCACATGTCTAATCGGCAAATGTATTTGGTCCATCTTAGGTCTTGTCTTGACGGAAAGTTGCAATGAAAAATCTCCCCCAAGAACGACAGAACCTCCGGTTTCATTTTTGGCATTTTTTTTTTTTTATTCCAGAGCATTTTTTTCTTTTGTGGAAAGTTGCAACGCTGATTCTGACTATCACCATTTCTGACCCCTTCTACTCTGAGCCATCACAATCTGTCAACCATCTGTCCCTTTCCAAACTCAGACTATTTTCTCTAGCTAATTTCCACGTATCTCGAAGAGACCATCTCCCCTTCTAAATGACGTCATTAGTATACATCACTAAGATAATCACCTGATGTTTTTACATGTCATTATTTCTAAGTTGTCAACTAAATTGTTATAACATTTTAAATGAACATTTCTAAATTAATGTAAATAAATATTTATTCTAGATAATTTGATTATTCTAAAACGCATTTTATCTGACAAAACATTTTGGCTTGAATAATCATAATAATCATTAAACAGCACTCTTTCGGTGTTGTCCGGTGAATATCCAACAATATTATGAGTTATGGCTTACTTGGTTTTGTGCAGTTTTTTTTTTTTTTTTTTAACTTTGATGCAATAAATGCAAAGACTGATGCACATCCAATAAAATCATGTGACAATTAAAATAAAAAGCAAGACCAGATAAACGCATCACTCCACAATGGCTGAATAATATCAACAATCTTTAAAGAGTAAAAAGTCAATCTTTACTTTCGGCAGCCTTGTAACTCACGCTTCCTTTATTTTGTACTTTAGTCCTCACATTCCATGAGCGAAGTTTCTGACAAAGGGAGATGAATTACTGTTTTCTGGGCCGGAATTATCCATCTAACAGTTATGTCTATTTTTGGATATTAAAGTGTTTTTTTTTTTTAGCTCCTTACATTAACTGGAATCGTGTCTTGTCATTTTCATAAAAAAAGTGGTACTTGTACAGGTTAATTAAGATATTAAAAAAATGAAAATATCGGAAAAAGGTTATATTGTACAGATCCGTTATGGAACAAAGTTCTCCGAGAAAAATTTTTTACTTAATTTCATCAAGTAGTTTTTTTTTTTTATTTTACTGCGAAAAAATAATTTTTTATGATACCGAGCAAAAAGGTTCGATTTTTAGGAAGAAAAGCTAGCATTAAAGATGGGGAGGGAATGTCAGCACTTTAAATTAAGTTATCTTCCCGTGGCATGTTCAAAAAATTCAAAGATGGCAGACTTCAACGTGCTGTCATAAAAACGTGTTTTTCTGCTGTAAAAAAAACAAAAAACAAAAAAACAAACTCAATCAAATTAAGTGAAATTTTTTTTTTCAGAGAACTTCAGCCCAAAACGGATATGTACAATATAACTTTTTTTTTTTTTTTTTTTTTTGATATTTTCATTTTTTAATGTCTTGATTAAACTGTACAAGTATCAAATAAGTTTTCTTTTGAAAGGTTCTACAAATACTCAGTTTTTCTACTGAACGACTGACCTTCAACCAGAATTGAGTCTGTATTTTGTTGGATTCTTCAGTCAAACTGTTCATCAGCTTATGTTCCAATGGATAAGCTTTCTCCACAACTTACAAAAACCTAACTGACCTCTCTTTCCAATCTAGTGAAATACATCTAGATGCTTTTTATTTTATTTATTTTATTTTTTTTTTACATAGGCATCACCACTTATCAAGGCCCAGAGGTCACTCGAGGATAAGGGTTAAAGAGTGTACATTAGTCAATTGGACAATATAGTAATAGTTAGTAATGGAAATTCGGTAAATTTGTTTAACTTAAGTGGAACAGCTCATCAAGAACTTGTTTACTTTGGACTTGAAAGCAGGAAAACTGAAGACAATTCCACAGGTGTGCAGTTATAAGAAAGAAACTTTGTTCATGGCATCTATGTTTAGGTTTAGGCACAGATAAAGAATGGGGGGAATTATTAATAGTGTTTTCAGCTAGACGGGTGTTTCTTGTGAAAGTTTGGCAAGGGGGGGGGACCATAGATTGGAGCTCAGACAAGCACTTATGAAAATAATTATAAAGCAAAGACAGACTCGCTACATCTCTCTGTGAAATGGAGGTTGCAGGGAAGAGAAAAGGGCATCCCCTACTAGACTACAATGTCTATTTTGAACTGTCAAGGCAGGATGAGTCCTTACTAGCAGCTCCTGCCCAGATGTGACAACAGTACTCCATCCTTGGATGTACCTGGCTCTTATATAGATAGAGAATTGCATCAGCAGTGAGATATCTACTGGGTCGATAGAAAGATCCCATCATTTTTCCAGTGGCCTTGGCAACAGGTTTGATGCATGTGTTCCATTTAAGATCAAAAGTAAAGGTCAAGTCCAGAAGTTTGTCAAAACATGAAGCCTCCCCAAGATGAGAGCCATTCATTTTAATTGATGCCAGATGGGGATCAGAGCATTGATGATGTAAAGATAGAAGCTTGGTTTTAGATGCATTAAAAGTAACCAGCCACCTCTTTCCCCATTGTACCACGTGCTCAAGATCAGAGCAGAGAGAATCAGAGAGAACTTGGTCGTTTATGGTCTTTGATGTACTACTATAGATGGTAGTGTCATCAGCATAAGTGTCTACGAATGATCTAAAGATGTGATTTGGAAAGTCATTAATGTGGATCAGGAAGAGAGTTGGGCCCTAATGTAATTTGCTCATGTCATTTTAGAGTACATCACAGTCATCTAATTGAAAGGCTAATTCTACTTTATTATAGGCATTGCCAAAACAGGAGGGAATAAGTATTTTTTGAAGGAGTCTCTTTAAAAAAAATCTATGAAAAATGAAGTAATTATCCAATCAATATGAAATTTTCAGTGAAGAATGAAATTTCTAATGATATATACAGTGCTGGCAAAAAGAAAGTCCGCACTTTTAATTTTTTCAAAAACTGCTAAATTTAATGTAATTGTTTAAACAAACTATACCTCATTTAATTCGTCTTTTATTCCTCTATAATTTTACCTGTTCATATTTGACTTTTAATTCAAATATTCTAGTGTTCACGTCAATTTAAAAAAAAATAACTTCAAATTGAATGGGGAAAAAAGAAGCTCTGTAGCAACAAATTCACTTAAAACCAGCTTAAATTATCGCTCCTTAATCAGTTTAAAATATCCACCAACAAAGCATTTCTAATCGTAATTGTTGTTGTTCCAGGTTATACAACGTAACATTTAGTCCATATGCCACGACTTTCTCTTAGTGATCGTCAGGAGCTCATGAATCTCCATCTTTCTGGTTTATTTAATCGATAAATCAGCCACAGATTGAAATGTGATAAGAAAACGGTACAAAAGACTGTGCAAAAGCACCAAAACACTGGCATTGTTCGTGATGCCCCTAAATCTGGTCGTACTAGAGTTACTTCTAACAGGGAAGACAATGCCATCAAGATCCACAGCCTAAGAAACAGATTTGAAACGGCTCCCCAAATCCAACAACAGTGCAATCTTGTTAAAAAGTGCTCTTTTTCTACTGTCAAGAATAAATTAAAGTGATTTAATTTGCGAGGATATGTTGCAAGACGCAAGTCAAGGATTTCTGTAAAGAACAGAAAGCACCATCTGGACTTCGTCATATGCAATGAAGATCCTGACTCTTCATATTGGTCAAAAGTGCTTTTTAGCGCTGAAAGCAAGTTCAATAGGGTAGACAGTGATGGTAGGCAGTACGTCAGAGGAAAGAGAAAGAATTTAATCCTAGGTGCTCAGTTTCAATGCTGCAAGTTTGTGGGGCATTATTAGTACCAATGGTCCAGGGCCTATAGTTCACTTGCAAGGTCGAATTAATTTGACTAAGTATATTAATGTTGACTGAGAATTTTCTACCCTACTTTGGTCAGAATTTGGATGATAATCCCATCTTCATGCAGGATAATGCTCCCATTCACACAGCTGCCAATGTCAAGAGGTTCCTGGAAGAGCATGATATTCCGTGTTTGGATTGGCCTGCACAATCTCCAGACCTCAATCCTATCAAAAACGTATAGCATTACATCAACAGCTACGCAATGAAAAAATTTCAAATTCGGAAGAACTTTAGACAAAAATTAAAAAGTGGGATGCCCTTTCCCCTGAGTATTGCTGCAGTCTAATTCAAGGAATTCCCAAAAGATTGTAGGCTGTCAAATTGCAGAAGGGCTATGCTACTAAATATTAACTAGTTCATTGTGTTCCTGTTGTATTTGTGCTGCATTAATGTCCTAAACTTACATTCAAACAATTTTCAATTGTGCAGACTTTCTTTTTGCCTCTTCAATCTGAAGTTATTTTTTTAAATTGACATTAACACTAGAATATTTTGATTAAAAGTCAAATATGAACAGGTAAAATTATAGAAGAATAAAAGGTCAATCAAATGAGGTATAGTTTGTTTAAACAGTTACATTAAATTTCGCTTAAATTAGCAGTTTTTGAAAAAAATTACAAGTGTGGACTTTCTTTTTTGCCGCCTGTGTGTGTATAATATATATATATATATATATATATATATATTATACAGTTAATCATCAAAACAAACGTTAAAAATACATGGAAATTTACAGGACTAAATGAACTTATTTAGTCCTATCAAAGCTACCGTAGTTTCTTCCAAACTATCATTAAACTTTTTTCTTTTTTTTTTCTTTTAATTTCGCCATGCGAAATCTATAGCGAAATAAAAGATGGAATTATTTGAAATTCGGGTACTTTATGTTAATATATAAGTGGAATTCTAAATAAAAAATTTTGTATTTTTTTTTTTTTTACATGAACTGAACTACAACTCTCCATTAACATTCGAAATGACCATTGCAGGGTTTCGGGTATGCTGACAACGAATATCACAGTTAAATTTGGGGCTAATAAGTAGTTTACCAGATATGAAAACATTCGGTATCCAACGTAAAAGCTAATGTAATCCCTGGCAGCCATTTTTCCCCAACCGAGGAATTAGTAATGAGCATAAAAAATTTAAAACAAAAGACACACAAAATAAAATTTTTTCACTGTCTTAGTGTCTTACGGCTTTCGGAATAAACACCCCCAACCTCCCTATGTTAAGAACGGCTTTCGAAAGAGTTTTTTTTCTTTTTTCTTCCCCCATTATGGAGGGAGGGTAAAAAAATTATGTTTTGTCGTCTGCTTCAGTTGCGCACATGGGGCATTACTAACTCTTCGGGTGTGAATACAAAATGGATGCCAGGGATTACATTAGCTTTTATGTTGGATATCAGGTGTTTTCATCTGATAAACGACTTATCAGCCCCAAATTTAACTGTGGTATTCGTTTTCAGCATACCTGAAAACGTAATGGTCGATATTTCGAATGTGAACCGTTAGTTGTTGTTAACTGAAAAATTTACTAAATTTTTTTAAATAATGAAACTAAAATATTCGATGCAGTGCTGCTGCAGTCTGCACTGCACGATTCTGGAGTCGGAAGTGATTTTGAAGCATTTAAAATGCCAGAAAATAATTTATAAGTTTAAAATTATGTGACATTTTGAAATGCTTCAAAAGTTTACAGGGAATGATGGTGGGTGGTGGACTGGTGGAGTGTAAAGATTTGTTTTAGAAAGAAGAAAAAAAAATTAAAATATTTTTAAAATTTATTTTTTTCACCTTCTTTCCACCTCAGCATTCACAGTTAAATTGACGACCTTTAAAGGTTTTCGGGTATGCTGAAAACGAATATCACATTTCAATTTTGGACAGACAAATAGCTTCCATAGCTTGTTGGGCGAAAGTACAGAATAGTTACAAAACAATCTCCTCTCGTTAAGAATGAGTTTCTAAATAACGTTATTATTTCAGCACGGTAACTTCTCTGCATGAAGCAGAAGCACCAAAATTACAATTTAAAGGCCAACAATGAATTTTTATCAGGCATATGCACGAAAAGCAAGCAAAATAAGACATTCAACAGTCCTTATAGTACAGTAGTACTGTACTATAAGGACTGTTGAATGTCTTATTTTGCTACAG
The DNA here is from genome assembly GCF_053919585.1 of Euprymna scolopes. Taxonomy (NCBI): domain Eukaryota; kingdom Metazoa; phylum Mollusca; class Cephalopoda; order Sepiida; family Sepiolidae; genus Euprymna; species Euprymna scolopes. The sequence continues at coordinate 70,224,228 of NC_136521.1, read as the reverse complement.
TACAGTGGAACACGTGAATTTGTGGTTGATGACTAATATTTAAAATTATATTTAAAAAAAAAAACAAAAAAAAAACATCGTCCATTTAAAAAAAAAAAAAAAGTATATAAAACATTTTAATATGTTAGACTTAATTTCCAACGAAAAAGTATTCGTAAAGGATTTCAGTTTTCTGGTAGTTAATTCAAAAAAAAAATAATTTGTTAACAGAAATTACTAGGTCAATCCTGAAAACCACCGAAGAAGCAGATTATGATTTGAAAGTTTTTTTGTTCAACTATAACCTAACCTTTGGTATACTTAATGTCGTCTGCCATTTTGATTTTTTGTGCTTATGCACTTATGTTACCGTGCTATTTTTTAAAAATAGTATTTAAGTTAAATTCAAGTTTTACGATATCTTTTATTATTATTATTATTATTATTAAATTGTTAGGCGAAATGACAGAATAGTTAAAAAAAAAAAAATTAAAAAAAAAAAAAAATAAGAATGTTAAAAATGGCTTTCTAAATAATTTAGCGCGGTAACATAAGTGCATAAGTACATTTTTTTTTTTCCACGATTTTCAAATAAACTTAGGTTATTTCCGGGACTGGTTCATAAGATCTGAAATCCACGAAGTGCTCCTAATAAAATTCCTAATAAAATACCGGAAAAAAAAATGCTTTTTATATATATATATATATATATATATATATATATATATATATATATATATATAAAAGGTAGATTATTTTATAAGGATGTCAGTGTAAAAAAAAAGGTGGGAATAGAAAATGAAATGAAAAAAACTTACCAGCAGGTAAAAAAAGGTGGGGGTCCTAAAAACACGAGTGCATGGTAAAAAGGGAAGTCCAAAAAGCAGCGCGTTTTATCCAGGTAAGAAAATAAAGTCGATGTCGTTCAACAGGTGCGAGAGAAAGAGTTTGCGTTGTATTGCTTTAAATATAATCAAGTCTCGATTAAGAAGTTTAGAATTACAATTAAATTATAGACATCTACACATAGAGAGTAAATCAATTTTGGTATTCCGGCGGAATACCTCAATTTTTATTGCGTTATGGAAAAGAATCGCACTTATCGGAGGGGGGATTAGAAGAGAAACTTTTATATAAATACATTAAAAAAAACAAACAAAACAAATGGATACAAATTAAAATATGTCGGGTCCTTTTCAGTCTCGGAAGACAACGAATATCGCCGGTAAAGATTCCTGCGTAGGAATTTTAAGGTGAAGCAATTGCGTACAATTCATGACCGCACCTTTCTTTAACCAGAATTGCAGGCCCAGGACGACTGGAAGCAGTGCAGGGTTAAGCAGAGAAGTAAGTACTGGTGTTACTACGGTCGGAATTTTCCTTCTAGACAAGTTGGACTGACAGCCTAGGCTAACCTTACGACTTAATCTATAACTGAAGGTAGGATATATGGAGTCATTCTTTTTTTCTTTTTTTAAATTAAACTATAAGTTAGTCTAAATTAGTTTACTCTGTGCTTTCTGAAAGTTTTTTTCTGAGTTTTCTACTAATATATATGTATGTATGTATGTATGATATTACTAAGTAAATTTAGTTTTAAATTATTAGGCACAACAACGTATTTTCTCTAGTAATTTTTTTTCCTTTTTTTCGACATTTTTCATTTTTTTTTTTTTTTTTTTTTTTTTGTGTAAAAAGGTATTTTTCCGTCCGTATTCAAAAGATGAAACGAATCTACTAGGTTATTTGTCCTTTCTTGCAGTCGATTCAAACGTCTGAGAAATCTTGTGTGTCAACTTACAGTACACAACAACAACAACAGGTAAAACACACACACACACAGTTTAACGTGAACGCTACCGCCTTTCAGACCAGGTAAAAATAAATAAATAAATAAATAAATAAAGATAGAGAATGAAAGATAATTTCAACTATTGCCTCTTTTCTCCGTACTTCCTCCCATTTCACGTCCAGATAAAAATGTCAACCACCTTTTAACCGCCCCCTCCAACTCTTTTTTTTCTTCTTATTTGTTGCGACCGTAAAAGGGGTAGGTATTCAAATTTTTTTTTTATTGTTGTTTTTATATTTAATTATTCCTTACCAACAAAAGGGGTCATTTTTACCTGGAATTCGACCGTAGCCAACTTTTATATTCTTTCCGTAAGACAAGTATTTAAAAAAAAAAAAAAAAAAAAAAAAGAGGGGAGAGGGGCTTTTGTCCAACAAAAATATGCCATGGTAAAAAAAAAAAAAAGTAAATTTAACTGTTAGTGTTTGTTCCCCAAGGCAGTCTGGTGTTAGTTTATAGTGGAGAGTCCCACCTCCCCTCCTTTCCTCCCCTCTCCAAGGAAAAGGGGTCATTACAGGCGGGTGTAAAGTTTGCTGTGACCGTGAGCTGTCGCCATTCTCTGATAGGGGCCCTCGGGCGATTGGCAATAAACTAGTTTTTTTCTCTACTGAAGGAGGAGGGGGTAATGCTTGGGAAGAGGGCCTCCTAGAACCCAACAGAATCATACTTTACTCTGATCCAAGATCGAGGTCCCAGTGCCAGGTTACAGAATTTAGAAAAAAAAAACCTTTAGAAATTTACTTTGGAGATTTGAATTACGGGATTTCCTTGGATTTTACTTGTACAAATGGAAATTCTTTTAACTTTCTTGAAGTTTTACATTTGGATTTTACCGTCACTGGATTTTTTATCTTCCACCAGACTATCCATTCATGTGTAATCACCTTTTTCTTCACCATATTCCCTCTGCTTCACTTTTTTTGTTTTCAAGTAAGATCTTTGACTTACTTGTTGTTTCATCAAATACTTCTGCATGCAAAATCCGATCCCGCATTTTGCTAATTCCTATCCTCTGATGAGAAGGAAAGTATTTCTTCGAAACTGCGCGGATTAAGGACTATCCATTTATCTAGTGTTTCCTTTTCAGATTAAATATGTTTTTAACTCATTTCAAAGTGTTTTTTAACATATTTTATTAACTGTTTGCTCATATATATATATATATATATATATATATATATATATATATATATAGCAGGGAGACCTGACGTTGCTCAAGATTGAATGATGATCAAAAAAAGTTCATACTCCCATATTTTCATTGTCATCGAAATCGGTGTAATCGCCCGTTTTTCAACCATATTGATTGCTCTGGTTAGAGACCCATCGCAGTGCATAGGGAGGAAGCTTCACATGCCTCCCCATAGTGACTTAGTCCATAATACATTGTAGTCTACATTGCACTGTAGAAAACCTACTGTTGATTTTATAAATTATTTTAAAGTTTAAAATGAAAACGTCAAGTATTATGGTTCAGTTGTGCTTTAAACAGAAGCATTCATTTCGAACGTGCCCTTTTCATATCAAAGAACCTACTGTTGATTTTTATATGTCTGACCTTTCAGCTTGTGTGGTAATAAAACTTCTCAAATTCATGTATGATGTTAGGCTGTATAAGGTGTTAACTTTAGTTAAAATCACTTGTTTCTTCTTTCATCAGTTTTTGGATTATCAATACTTTCCAATACAAAATCTATCTTAGAGCACTGCCAGATACATAAACTACATTTGTATGAAATTTCATAAAAGTCAGCCATTTCAGAGTCCATAGGGAACGAACTCACTCACACATACACAAAGTTCATTTTATATAATAGTAGAATATATATGTCTAAAAAACTTTGAGTATTTTATTTAAAAAAAAAAAAAAAAGAATTAGAATAAAAGCAGTTAAATCTAACCCTAACCCTAACCCTAACCGCAGACTTAGCACATGCCTAAACCAATTTTCCCTGCTAGAAAATCCACACTTACTGAAGGGAATATAGCAGTGGTAGAAAGAAAAATAAAAAATAAAATGAAACCTTAACCTAAATTGTTAAATAGAAAACAGGAATCATCAACTGTTTACCACGTAGCTGTTTCGGCAATTTAAAAACAGGACAGATGTTAAATTCATAGGTCTCCGGGGGGAAAATACCACTTGCCCAATAAGAAAATGTAGATAAAATCCAGTTACTAGTTTGCTTCCATATAAATAAATAAAAAAGAATGATCTTCTGTAACGCACACACACACACACACACACACACACACACACACACACACATATATTTTTGGTAAAACTGGTAATTAGTAAAAACCTGAAGAGAGTGCTCAATACTATTGCAGGGCAAATATGTGTTTTATTTTTTTATTTATCTGTTTGGTTACATATGTTTCAGATGTTGGACCATGTTTACGATCTAACAGCCTCATCGACGAGGCTGTTAGATCGTAAACATGGTCCAACATCTGAAACATATGTAACCAAACAGATAAAACGGTAATAAAAAAATAAAACATATATATATATATATATATATATATATATATATATATATGAACAAATCATTTGTTCATATTATAAGCTCTATTTCCTTTTCGGTTTTATTGAGCTTTTACATCTGGTTGAGATTACTTGTAAATATTAACTCTTTAATATTTATAATATATTTTAAGTTTACCATTTTGATTACCTTGGTAAACTTATTGTAATTTTTATTTCTTATATATATATATATATATATATATATATATATATATATAATTTCATGTGTCTACATAAAATTTCATAAGGAGAAACAGTTTATGTATCGATTTTCAGTATTTACTCAAAAGTGCTCAATATGTGAATAGAGCTATTTAGTAAATTTATCAATCTGATTAGCTAACTAACAAACTTAACACCATCTGAATATATAAAAGTACATAGTAATATCAGTTCTATGTAATAGCCTGACGAATCTTCATGAGGATGAAATGCAGGACATCCTGTGTAGCTTAATAGCTATATTTTCATAACTTACTATGTATCATATATATATAAATTGAGTAGAGAGAATGAAGAGGTTAGTAGTAGGAGGAGAAAAATGAGCAACGAGAATACCCCTCCCCCTTGCGGACACTGTCCACGACTCTTCCACCATAGACTTGTCGTCATTGTTGAGACCACTTATAGATGTAATGTCTTCTGTCTTTTTAAATAGCTTGCTGCACTTTTTTGCCAATAAATTTGATACGCAAAACATTGATTTATAAAGAAATTTGATTTTGTAAGGACAATCCTTGAAGAAATGCATGTACTTTGCTCGTACTAGATATATTATTTGAAACTTTTCTAAATGTTTTAAGATGAGGATTGGTAATTCGTATTATTTGGATACTGTTATCATCTTAGGTGTTATTTTTACAATGTTTCTGTCAATGTAACAAAAGACCTTCTTCTCAAGTTTGACAAGATACACTTGAAGTAGTTTGGAGGTTATATTGACCGAAATGTTCTGACATTAATATTCAAAATGAAAAGAATAGTCCGACTAATCCAAATAATACATCATTGAAATCTACATGCGAAAATACCTTCTATTATATTTTAATAGTGTATTACTGTATGCTGTATAACTGGTCCAGAGTAGAAGGCCACAAGGAGTCTCAAAATTGTGCTACAAAGACCAACTCAAGCACACTTTGACTCTAATAAACAACCGATTCTTATAGGAGGAAACTGCCGGGGACAGGAAGACATGGAGAGGTGCAGCACACCATAACACCGTGGACTATGAAGAGAAGAGGAAAGAGAATAAAGACGTTAGGAGGAGGAGGAGGAGAAGAGGGCAATGAGAACATCCCCATGCTACCCCCACCCTCCCTTGCGAACACTGTCCACGACTCTTCCACCATAGACTCGGACTTACCAGTCACATACATAAACATCAACACCAGATATAGGAGACTAGTGACAAATGATGGGACCCAATACTCGGACACGAGTGGGAGACGACGATGATTACGATGATATATAGGAGTTACCAAGGCAAAAAGCCATTCAAGTAAAGATCTGACATTTTTCTACACAGGTCCATCTCCAAGTAAAACAAATCGTACATTTCGAATCAGCAGGCATCATGAAAGCCGTTGTTTAAATATAAAAGTTTGAGAGACACCTAAGAGTTAAAGGTGACCTCAGCACGAAAGTTAGCAAAACAATTTGATTTCCAGACGGAGATTTTTATGTCTGGTTCTTGACGATGCTTCAAGCAAATGAAACATGTCCAAGGCACCATCCTCAATAGGAGGGTGCAAGCATGCACAATATATATAATATATATATATATAATATAACAATATATAATATATACAATATAACAATATATAATATATACAATATAACAATATATAATATATACAATATAACAATATATAATATATACAATATAACAATATATAATATATACAATATAGCAATATATAATATATATAAAATATATAATATATATAACAATATAATATATATATATAATATAACAATATATAATATAACAATATATAATATATATAATATAACAATATATAATATAACAATATATAATATATACAATATAACAATATATAATATATACAATATAACAATATATAATATATATACAATATATAATATATATATAATATAACAATATATAATATATATATAATATAACAATATATAATATATATATAATATAACAATATATAATATATACAATATAACAATATATAATATATACAATATAACAATATATAATATATACAATATAACAATATATAATATATACAATATAACAATATATAATATATATACAATATATAATATATATATAATATATATACAATATATAATATATATATAATATATATACAATATATAATATATATATAATATATATACAATATATAATATATATATAATATATATACAATATATAATATATATATAATATAACAATATATAATATATATATAATATAACAATATATAATATATATATAATATAACAATATATAATATATATATAATATAACAATATATAATATATATAATATAACAATATATAATATATACAATATAACAATATATAATATATACAATATAACAATATATAATATATACAATATAACAATATATAATATATACAATATAACAATATATAATATATACAATATAACAATATATAATATATACAATATAACAATATATAATATATATATAATATAACAATATATAATATATATATAATATAACAATATATATATACAATATAACAATATATAATATATATACAATATAACAATATATAATATATATACAATATAACAATATATAATATATATATACAATATAACAATATATAATATATATATAATATAACAATATATAATATATATATAATATAACAATATATAATATATATATAATATAACAATATAATATATATAATATAACAATATATAATATATATAATATAACAATATATAATGTATATAACAATATATAATATATATAATATAACAATATATAATATATATATAATATAACAATATATAATATATATATAATATAACAATATATAATATATAATATAACAATATATAATATATAATATAACAATATATATAATATATAATATAACAATATATATAATATATAATATAACAATATATAATATAACAATATATATAATATATAATATAACAATATATAATATATAATATAACAATATATAATATATATAATATAACAATATATAATATATACAATATAACTGAGTGTAGCAAGACAAGCTACTTGTCTGTCATTCTCTTTCACTTGCCTGCAAATGCAAGTAACTCATCTGTTTTTCTTTTTGTTGTTTATTTTTGTGTTTGTTCTTTTTTAATAAACTTTTTTATTAACTAACATCAACGTACAAATGGTTTTGTTCACAGATGGTCCAGAAAGTTACGTTTCCGACAGGTGTGTGATAGCTTAAACTCGCTTTCGTAAGTGAAAACGTATCGTAAATACCTGCAGATGTTTTAACTTTTTTTTTCAGATCAAGCAAAGATTAGGTAGTTAGAAGTTCCAAAAATAATGCCTCTTAATTTTTAACTAAAACGTTGAAGAGCCACAAAGACAGGAATGGTACCATTAAAACGAACGACCTTTTGTCTTCCAGAATTTATTTTTCTACATGGTCATCACTATTCTCAATGTACTTTTGCCAAAAATGAACGATGTGTGGGTCATAAAAGTCTGGAGCACACATTATCATTTACATCTCTGGCTCTACTCTGAAATCGATAAACTCATCTCCTATTGTAACGGCTTTTTAAACATTCAACAGGTGCTGGTGAATGTTGATCAGTTTAATTTTTTATTTATGGAGAAATTCAATGAAACATCTCTGCTTCTGACGCATGTCCATGACAGGGATTGCTTTTTTTTTTTAGAGTCTCTCACTGTCAATATCTGCAATTTAGCCTTCTTTAAAACAGTTTAGCCATGACAAATTATATTTGACTCTTTTTTTTTTTTTAAGTCACGTTTAACCCTTACAAGGCATATAGCCACTTGGACGTAAGGGGCAACTATTTGGGACCATGTCTATGAAAGATTAACAAGATGTTGGTTTACATTACATTTAAACTTTTGAATATCAGTACAGCCAGGGAAGCAGATAGCAGGAAGGGAATTCCAAAGTCTAGCTGTTTGAAAGAAGAAACTATTTGATTAGAAAGCTTTCTGGCATTTAGGGACCTTAACAGTGAAGGGGTGAGATTTTGTTGCTAAGCGGGTTTGTTGAAGTAAAAGAGGCATAGGGATGCAACACTGTGGTGATAGGACAGGGGTTGGAGCTTGGTTGACAAAATGGGACCTATTAGATTAAAAACTCTTTTTGAACCTTATCCGAGAGGGAGAGGCTAGTGGTAGATGCACCAGCCCAGATGTGGCAACAGTACTCCATGCATGGAGTAACATACAAACTAACTATAGAAGGAACAAGCTGAATATTATATAGATAATTGTTTTCTGGTGGCATCCCTCCTATGAAGTCGAGGCGTGTTAAAATTCTCTGTTATCCTCTGTACTGTGTATCTACGTACCCTCATTTCTAAGCGAGCTATTGAATCAAAACTCCCTTAAATCTTTAAATATATTTGATTTTAATGAAATTTAAAGATATTAATTCAGAAAGCTTACCAACATTTTAGCTTCTTTCATTTATATCAGAAGGACGGGGAGAAATGTGAGACGAGGTGTGAGGGCAATAAAACAAAAAAAATTATTTGTGCAAAAGTCCATAGTAATGATCCTCATTCAATCCCGAGTAACGCTGGGTCTCCCTGCTGGTAATAAATAAATAGAAAATAGAGTGAACGCCCTGTGGACCACCCAACAAGTCAACATGGACCAGCTGTTGATGCGAGCCAATCCTATAAATGCTACAAAAATGTTTCTCTTTTTATTCATTTATTTCATTATTTGCTTAAAAGCTAACCTCAAATATTGATCAGCCCATTAACACTTTACGTGCCGCACCTCTTTTAAGTGAACTGTGATTGATTTCTTCCTATGATCACTACTACTTGAATAAGTAAATCATGAGTTGTCTCCCCTTGCGATCACTCTTACTTGAATAAGTGTGAATTGCCTCCCCCTGCGATCATTGTTACTTGAATAAGTAAAGTGTAAGTTGTCTCCCTCTGCGATCACTATTACTTGAATAAGTAAGGTGTGAGTTATCTTCCCTCTTTGGTCACTACAACAGGAGTCGCCCCCCCCCACACACACAATGGCTACTGTTTGAATAAGTAAATCACGAATTGTCTCGGATCAATTAGGGTTTAAAAACCACACCAAATTTGTGAAACAAAAGAAACAGCCGGTTGACCATGACCTTCACATATGCACGTGACATTTATTAACAAGCATAAAAAAGAATCAGTTGTTTCACCAGCAACATTTACTTATTTTTATAAATCGTTTTAATAAACAAACGGAGGATAATTGTTTAATACTTTTAATAGGTATATTATTTTTGGTAGGCATTTCATTGTTTTAATAAGAAGAAAAACGAGTTTTATTATTTTTATTTTTTACTAGCCCGGGTGCCCGGCGTCGCCTGGGTGTTTGTAGGGATGTGTTGAGCTAATTAAGAAAAAAAAAATGGAAACTTGCAGCGCAAAAAAAAAAAAAAAAAAAAATGGTAGTAGGCAGGCAGGCTCGAACCCCTATCGCGAAGGAGGAAAAGAAAGTGAAAAAAAAACGTGACTCATTAGTTGATGCGCCCATCACCAAACTGGAAATGACGTAGGTTTAAATTAAGGCTAGACAATCAAAAACGGGTGATGATTTTCAAAAATATCAGCACAAAAAGTGACCCCTCCCTGTAGAAAAGCGCCCAGTTGGAGATGAAGGAATTAATATTTTTAGCCAATTTTTCGATATTTGTCATCCAAAGGGTCAAGCTTCAAAATGATACTAATTTCGTGAAAATCCGTCGTCTCTGTCGAACATTTTTGCAAGACATACAAACATACATACATATTTTCTGGATCCCGTTGAGATGAGGCTTCATAATTTGAGTATTTTTTGCGCACTTTTATCCTCATCTTCATAGTTGTTGTTTCACCACGTTTTCGGCCAACTCATCCTCTAGCCTTCTTCAGGTGGTTAACCGCGACAGGACAGGAATGCTGAGTCTTTTAACTCTATCCCTAGTAATTACTGCCTTCCATAGTTGTTGTCATCTCACCACGTTTCGGCCAACTAATCCTCTGGCCTGCTTTGGGTAGAATTGAAGCTGCTATCTGCAGACAATGCTCACTTAGATCCATAGATTCAACGCCTCTATCCACTGCGCCATGGGCCCCGAAGAAGGCCAGAGGATAGGTTGGCCGAAACGTGGTGAAACAACAACTATGCAAAAAATAAAAACAAACAAAAAGAACGAGTTGTTTTTGTTTGTTTGTTTATTTGTTTTTTGTCACAAGATTAATTGTTAATAGGTAAAGTTTTATTTTAATAAACAGCTTGAGGAGAGTAAATATATTTTTTTTAATGCAGGGTACAAATTTAATGTAGGGTACAAAATCTTTTTTTTTTCTCTTTTCTCACCTTCACCCCAAACAAGGCACATTGCCACTTTGCCATAAGGGGTTACTAATTGGGATCATGCCTATAAAAAATTAAGATGTTAGATTATGTTACATTTGAACTTCTGCAAATCAGTACAGTTTGAGAAGCATGTAGCAGGAAGAGAATTCCAAAATCTAGCTGTTCTAGGGAAGAAGCTATTAAAGTAGAAAACATTTTAGGGACCTTAACAATGAAGGGGTGTGATTTTGTTGCAAGCGGGTTTTCTAGGACTATTTTACCATATTTGTACAAAATTTTCTGTGTATGTCTATTTTGCAGTTTTGCATGGTGCTGAACTCAAATTTAAATATGTTAAGGCCTTGGGGACTTTTGGGGCTAAATGAGGGGGGGATGATGGATTTGGAAATTTCTTTTTTTTTCATGGTGCAGAACTCAAATTTACATATGTTAAGGCCTAAAACTGCACCGTTTGTTCATTTTCACCAGGATTTGACGTCCCATGGAAACTTTTGGGGTTAAATGGTGGGGGTGGGGGGCGCAATGTTGATGCTTCATTTGTTTGAGTTTTTTTGTTGTTGTTTTTTTAATAAATATGTCCATGAATAAATTGTTTTTATTAAAATAATTTCATTGGTGTGATGTGAGGAAAAACGAAAAATGAAAACATATGTTAGTAATACTCTCCCAACCCTTTCTAAATGGTAAATCGGTCACTGTTTTTCATGTTATATTTTGATCTTAGCCAAAAGATCAAAGAACAATATTATAAGAGGATCGAAAACAATTAATGTAGTGGATAAAGTTTGATTACTTAAAGGGACGACTCAACAAATATGTATTTTTTTTTTTTTTTTTTAGAAAATTTGAAGACGAAAGTAAATAATGAAACAATAGACAATGACAACAAAAAAATCCTTTCCACTTTATATTATAGAAGACACCAGCAAAAAGTTATAGATGCCTGTATAGATTATGGATCTTTTAAACCAATGCATTTCAGGTGAAAATATTATTACGTACTTACGTGTTTGGTAATTGTCTGTATTTTTGAGATGAGGTGTTTTCATTGATTGAGATTGTCGGACTGACTCCCTCATCTTGGTTGTTATCGTCACAACGTTTCAGCCGTTTTGCCCTCTGGCCTTCATCAGGTGTTTTGTATAAAACTGGGGAACCATTTGTTAGGAGTCTCGAACCCAACCCTTTATTATTATTACGGGAGTACCGTTTTCGGACTCCAGCTAGGCTCTCGGACATAGTTGCCGATTCTCTGTTTTGAATGTTACTTTTTACTGCCTTTGTTCAGGATTGAACTCAGCACCTTTGGGTAACTGTAAACTTTGATACAACGTCTAGGACCACTCAGCCATATGTCACTACGTGTTATGTTGAAATTAGTATAAATTCCAGTAATTACGAAAAATAATCCAGTAGATGTGCTAGGTATATTAAAAAAAAAAAAAAAAAAGCAATCATCCACGATTACGTTCTGTTTAAAATGGCAGACCCTTAATTTAAGTCAATGGAGATAAGTCAGTTTGTCATACTGAATTGGTCGCGCAACTCTTCCACATATGATAGAATTCTATAAATTCTGATTGTAATTATTTTTCTGCTGGATCATTTTTCTTAATTTTTTTAGAATTTATACTAATTTCAACATAACACGTATGTATGTAATGTTTTCACCTGAAATGCGTTGGTTCAAAATATTCCCAGTCTACACAAGCACTGAGCTACACTCTATCAAGGTAGTTAAATGGGTATCACCCTTACATGGAGTGCAGGCCTTGGGTGTGAGTAATAACGAGATTTGAATAGGAGTATTTCCCTTCCCCACAAGAACATCCATACCTTGGGGGTGAACAAGGCTTAGCACCTTAAGGTGACCCACATTCGTGCGCCGTGTCAAATCTAAACCATGGCTTTCAATGATGATTCGACGCAAAAACATTTGATGCAAATTTTCTTTATTAAAAAAGAAAAATTGTTAGTAAATGCGTGGAAATTTGTATAAAAAGCCTTTTCTTTCTTCTTTCTTTCCTTCTTTTTTTTCCACTTCTATTTTCTTTCATCTTTTCCTTCTATAAGCATCTGCTTATGTTTCTTCTTCTTCTTCTTCTTCTTCTTCTTCTTCTTCTTCTTCTTCTTCTCCTCATAGCTTTAAAACTAGCCGAAAGGAACAGAGTCCACCTCGTTTGTTTATTTATTTATTTTTGGTACACACACACACACACACACACACACACACACACACACACACATTTCAGAATAATGTTATTTAACAATCAGCTGTTATGGAAGCCTGTGATTATAAGATTTACAGAATATTACTGGCAGTAATATTCTATCATCCCATCTAAATAAGAATTGCTCGATATGCAAGATAGAGCAAATAAACTAATCACAGTGATTCAATGAATTTCAAAAAAACATTTTTGAAGTGAAATTTTTGAGTTTCATATCAAAGAATTTTATTATTCTATGTAAGACAAAGAATACTTTAGAAAATTTTATTTACTTAACCTATAGGGTTTCGATGTCTACCATCTCTTCAGAGGAGAAAATATTAGCAAATATTTATAAGGTGTGTACCCTACTTGCTAAAGTCAGTGAGACATGGAAAGTCAAAGTCAAGATAATTGATTAATCAGAAGTCATATAGTAATGGAATTTGAAGAATTTTCAATATAATATATATATATATATATATATATATAATGTTTTAAGAAAAATAGAAAAACCGAATGAAATTATTAAAAAATCAACGTTTCGTCCTTATTTCAGAGGACATCTTCAGGATAATTGAAATAAAAATGTAAGAAAAGAAAAAGTCATAGATCGTGCGAAAAAGACAGTTTTTGAAGCCTACCCATGTCGGGAAGGACAAATATGTGTGCGTATGCCCATACGCACACATATTTGTCCTTCCCGACATGGGTAGGCTTCAAAAACTGTCTTTTTCGCACGATCTATGACTTTTTCTTTTCTTACATTTTTATTTCAATTATCCTGAAGATGTCCTCTGAAATAAGGACGAAACGTTGATTTTTTTAATAATTTCATTCGGTTTTTCTATTTTTCTTAAAACATAACGTCAACCACCGCTGGTATTTTTTCATTCCTTATACATATATATATATATATATATATATATATATATATATATATATATATATATATATATATATAAAATCGATAGTTATTGTGTAGGGAAATGTACAAACAGACATACACAGACATTTTCACTTTTATACTCCTTGTGTCAAATCTTGAGTCTGATCGAAAATTGACATTGTTATTTGGTAGGGAAGTGTACACAGACAGACAGACAGACAGACATTTTCACTTATATATATATATTATATATTATTACCGTTTTATCTGCTAATAAAAAAATTTTGTTTCGCAATAGTATTGAGCACTCTCTTCAGGTTTTTACTAATTACCATTTTGATATATATATATATATATATATATATATATATATACTAGCAAAAGTACACCTCATTGACATGGACTCTGATTTATGAAAGTATGATAGGTTATGAAAAGGGTTGTAAAGAGATAGCTTCGAATTTGGGGCTATCAAAACCAAAGCAAAATATGATGAAAGTAAAAATAAAATAGATAAACCCCATAATTTATTATACCATACCTATTCACACTGAAACACTTATCACAATATTCTGTGGATCTATATTAAAAAACCTTGTTAAACTTTGTGACATATTTCCATTCTATGGAGGTCAGGCGCGAACGAACACCCCATAATTTTATTATACCATATTTCTTCAAACTGAAACATAATTATCAAAGTATACTTACGCAGATAGATATTAAAAGTCTTTATTAAAGTTTGTGCCTATTTCCATTCTATGGAGGCCAGGCACGAACACAGACCCCAAAATTTTATTATACCATCCCTATTTAAGTTAAAACATACTTATCACAGTATTATTATGTACATCTATATCAAAAACACTTCTAAACGTTTTTTTTTAATTTTTTTAATTTTTTATTTCCATACTTTGTGGACCAGGCACGCATGCAAACCTCACAATTTTAATGAATCATCATTATGCTAGATCAAACATACCCATTCCTGTGTCTCGATACATCTATCATTATATGAGATCAGTTTTCTATAATAGTCAACCATATAGGAGCCTATTCGTGACCAGACACACACACAGACGTTCAGCTTTATATTATTTTATTTTATATATATATTGAGGGTTATTCCAAAAGTAATACCTCTTGTTTTTTATTCCACCCGAATGGATCAGAGGAGATTGTAAATTGCATTGTTATGATGACTGAACTTATGCATTCATGAACTGAAAGTTTCATCTTTCTGTTTCAAGTATTAATGGTGCGAGACTTTAAAAAAGCTGCCTCAGTCAGAAGCAGAAATGCATCATTGAATTCCTCCATTACAGAAAAAATTGAACCAATCAACATTTACTGCTGCATGTTGAACATTTACGAAGCTGATGCAGTTGATGTGAGAACACTTAGGAGATGGGTTCGTCGATTTCAGAGTGGTGACAGAGATGTGAGTGACATCATTACTTCTTCTTTTTCACTTCTTTATGGTAGCTTGACATTAGATTTTTCCCTTGAGATGTGATTCACACAAATGCTTTCTATGTTTTTGGTTGAGAATCACTTTCTTCGTCACTTCTGGCGCAAGACAGTTGTCATTAGAATCTGTGAATTGAAAATAATTTCCAATAAAAAATCATTTTAAACTCCAAAACTAACAATCAAGTGAAAAATTCAACAAGTCTATAAAACAGTGAGAAATTCAGAGTTGAGTTCTGCGGGGGGGGGGGGGGGCACTTATGATGCGACGCACCTGTCTTGACTCTCTACATCAACACCCATTCTAGAAGACTGGAACGCGCCATGATGAAATTCCTTTAAACATGCTGCTCTCTCTCCAGTAACTACAGCAACCCAGAATGTAAACTCTCTCACACACACACACACACACACACACACATACACACACAAACACACACACACACATACACATACACACACACACACACACTGGAACTTTGAAATGAACTTTCTAATGCTTTTGTCTTATTCAAGAACACACACACACAAACACACACACACACAAACACACACACACACACACACTCACACACACACACACACACACACACACACACACACACACACACACACACACACTGGAACTTTGAAATGAACTTTCTAATGCTTTTGTCTTATTCAAGAACTTTAAAACTTCTCAACAAACTTTGAAATATTTATTTGCACAAAATATAAAAATACATAATGAACAAATTAGGCACAAGGCCGTTCAAAAGTGTGGGATAATGGGTGTCGTTGGTCATCCTTCGCCTCAAATACTTAAAATTGTCTATCCTACTCTTAACTAGACCAAAGTATATATTACAACTCTGCAAACTTGTTGATATAAATATATTTTGTTTATTAATTTGTGTTTTTTGCTTTAATTCTAAAATTCCTGTTGTTTTGTCAGCTCTTGCTAACTGGTGACCCAATCACATTTTTTCATTCATCAATATAACTATGAGGTGCCTCAAGTAAGTTTCCAGACTTTTTTCATATGGTTACTTATAATGATAATACACAAATGAAACTATAGTCTCCTTTGAAGTAATCTCCTTCGACTGCAATGCACTTGTAATGTTCCAATAATTTCTGGAAGGTCCCATGAAAGTCCTCTTCTGTGAAAGTGTCAATGACCCTCGTCACAGCCTATTTTATCTTTTCAATTATCTCATAACGACAGCTTTAAAGTTTTCCTTAAGCTTAGGTCATAGGGAGCAAGGCCTGGACTGCGAGATCTGAATTGATCTGCTTGACCATCTTCTTATTGTCATGACAACATCTTTCTGATTTTCTCTGAGCACTCTTGGGACAAACTTTGCACAAATCTTCTGCATCTTCAGTTCTTCATGAATAATTGTGTACATAGTTCCTACACTGACATCAAACTGTGCACATTGTCTCTAAAGACACACGACAGTTCTTATCCATGAAATTCTTTATTTGGCCAATCAACTAAGGTTCTGACTTCCTTACTCCTCCCACACCTCTTATCATTCCTCACAAACTCCCTGCCTTCCTTGAATCTCTTATGCCATTCAAAAACTGATGCTTGATCTATGCAAGATGATCCAAAAGCACTCTGAAGCATTCCATAAGTTTCTGGCATTTTTCTAAGTTTAAAACAAACTTTTATTGCATATCATTCTTCTAAACTGTCCTCATGAAATTCATCAGCTGTGACAATAAGGCTTTAGTAGAGTGTATTCCAATTCCTGCTGAAGTTGTTCATTTGAATCTGAAATCGTAAAAATTGATCAGTCATCTCATAACATGGAAACAACATGCAGTGAATTTTCAAGAGTTTACCACAATTTTAAATGCTGTACAAAAAGTCTGGAAACTTATTGAAAGCACGTCGTACACGTACATTAAGTTAAGGCTGTTCTTGGCACTTTCTAAAAGCACTTTCTAAAAGCATACTGTCGCCAAAATACATTACCTGCAGCCAGGAGTGGCACTACACAAGGAAAATATTACACGGTTAAAAAATAAAAATAAATAAGAAAAGTTTCCTTGGTTCTTACTATGACTACTCAGCCCGGGGGGGGGGGGCTCAGGGATCGGCCCCCACTTTATTTCACCTCTCCTTTTTTGTAGGATGTGGACTGGGTGGGGTATTTTTACCTGAAAGAAAAAACACCTCCTTGAGCGGGAACATTGTTCTCTTCTTCAACTGCGGATATTATCACCCCTCCTGCCCATACGCTCTCACCTAGCATTAGTTGAAAGTTGATTTGAACAAAAGGCTTAGGATATTTCCTGGCCGAAAGAACAAAGTAGCTTTTCATTCATTACAACTGCCATAAACTAATACCTTAATAACCACTCGCTTGCTTAGAAGTATCTATTGGTAAAGGTCGTCTTTAACGTCATAAAATATCTTTAAGAATTATAAATTATTTAAGTTGGGAATTAGTCATGGCATTCCATATTACTAGTCTGAGTTCCCGGCGTTGCCCGGGTGTTTGGAGGTGTGTGTTGAGCAAAAATGAAAAAAAAAAAAAAAAAAAGGAAAAAGTGGTAGTAGGTAGACAGGCTTGAACCCACGAAGGAGGAAAAGAAAGAGAAAATAAAAAAAGCATGACGTCTTTGCTGTTGCGTCCATTGCCAAACCGGAAGTGCCGAAGGTGTAAATCAAGGCTAATCAATCGAAAAGATGGGATGACTTTTGAAAATATCGGCGAAAAAAGCAACCCCTCCTTGTAGAAAAGTGCCCAGTTGAAGGTGAAGGAATTAATGTTTTTAGCCAATTTTTCGATATTTGTCGTCCGAAGGGTTGAGCTTCAAAACGATACAGATCTCGTAAAAATCCATCGCCTCTGTCAAAAGTTTTAAGTAAACATACAAACATACATTTAAACAGACATATGTGATTATATTATAGACTAGCAGGGGTGCCTGGCGTTGCCCGGGTGTTTGGAGGTATTATGTTGTGGGGTGGGGGAGGGTTAAATCAAAACAAATATGATAAAATAAAAAACAAAAAAAAAGTTTTGGTACGTAGGTAGGATCGAACCAGAAGCCTTGAGGTGAAGGTCAAAAATAAAGTATAAAAAAACCTGACACGTTACCACTCGGCCAGCAAGGGAGAGTAACAGAAAAACGTTTGAATTTAAGAATTAAAAACTCAATTGAGAGGTGCGTGAATTTTATGAGGTCAAATATCACGTATTACAGAGAATGAAATCCCACACTTAACTTTTACTGTGAGGCAGTTTTTTGGGTTTGGTTACCCAACTTTGGCTGCGAGGTAGTTTTTCTGGTTTTGTTTCCCCGAGATGTTGGAGTTCCAAATGATTAGCAATTGTCTGATATAAGGGGTTTCCCCCACATTGATTAAAGCTTTATTGCTTTCTGGACATTCCCGGCACGAGAGCAGGGAATGTTGTCTTCACTTCAGATTAGTTTCGTTTTTATACAAAAAAGCCGAACACACACGAGGGGAGCCAAAATAACAAGAGTTTTGTAAAAGTCAATGCAAATAAATCATAGATATTACAATCTATACGGTATATAAAAAAATTTTTTTTTTTTTTTCACAGTGATCACCGCTTATCAAGGCCCGGAAGCCACTCAGGGATAAGGGTTATTGCAAGTACATTACGTTAGTGTGGAGAGTTGATGAAGTGTTTACTTAAGGGGGCAGTTCATTAGGAATTTGTTAACATTGGACTTGAAGACATCCAAGTTGTAGTCCGGTGGGAAGCAGGCAGACGGAACAGAGTTCCACAGGCATGCAGTTCTAAGAAAGAAGCTTTGTTCATGGAATCCGCGTTTTGATTTAGGCACAGATATAGAGTGGGGGAAATTTTTCACAGTGGATTCAGCTAGACGGGTGTTTTTCGTGAAAGATTGGCGAGGGGGGACCAGAGATTGGAGTTCAGACGAGCACCTGCCATGGAAATAACGATAAAACAAGGATAGGATCCCACCGTCTCTTCTGTGGGAGAGAGGTTGCAGGGTAGAGAAAAGGGCATCCCCCACTAAGCCACGAAGTTTATTTTGTACTCTGTCAAGGCAGGATAGGCTGTTTTTAGCAGCTCCTGTCCAGATATGGCAACAGTATTCCATCCTTGGATGTATTTGGCTTTTATATAGATAGAGAATTGCATCAGTAGTGAGATATCTCCTGGAGCGGTAGAAGGATCCCACCATCTTTCCAGCGACCTTGGCAACAGATTTGATGTATGTGTTCCATTTCAGATCAGGAATAAAGGTCAAACCCAGAAGCTTGTCAAAACACGGGGCCTCACCAGACTTTTTTAAGGATCATGTCAAGCTGGTCTAAAGGTTATCATTCTTGACTCACTGTCTTTAGGTTTTGGTTTCAATCTCAGCTCGTGTATTTTTTTTTTTACTTACAAAAAGTGAACTGTTTAGAAAAAAACATAATACTCGCATGCACATGTCTCAGTTTCTTTCCATATTTTTTCTTCATTTTTTTTTTTAAAGGAATTTTACGTTACGTTGAATACCGGCGGTATTTGGGTTCATAATTAATAAGAATTCTGCATTAAAATATAAAATTCATGTGTATTTTACAACTGGGCAATGCCGAGGGGTTTGCTAGTGCATATATATATATCACTGGTATTGAATCATTTTTGATCAGGATATAAATGCGGTGGTCGGATCATCTTGTAAGAATGGATAACTCAAGAGTTCCTAAGTAACCTTTTTATGGGCAACTGACAAATTCTTGCCGTCCAATAGGGCGTCCCCTGCTTCATTACAAAGATAAACTAAAAGACAACCTGAAACGTTGTGGAATTTCTCTGAGTTCCTGGGAGAGTGCAGCAGGGGATCGCAAAAAATGGAGGAAGATGTGTTTCCTGGGGACCAAAGAATTTGAACATAACCGCCTTTGTCATAGGGACGCCCTTCGTGCAAATATGAAGGCAAAACACAAGAAAAATCCACCTAAAAATGAATATGTATGCCATTGTGGTTTCAGAGCACGCAGCAAAGCAGGGTTATCTGTTCACTCGAGAAGGCATCTTTGACCGACGAGCATATGAAAGTTCACCATCTGCGGAGGAGTGTGCCGGACGTCTACAGGATTGCAACTACACATGTGGTGTCACAGAGCTTGGGAGCTGCTGAAGATTGCATACTGAACCCTCATTCATCGTCTTCGATGAGAGAATCCACCATCCCGACGTAACTACCCCCGACAAACCCGACAAGCTACTAAGTCTCATCCCTTTACAGTGGAGATCCCTAGGTGCAAGAAAGCCTTTTACTCCAATAGTTTCTTCCCCAGAACTGCGGGTCTTTGGAACTCCCTTCCGGGATTCTGCTTTCCCAACTGCAATGATATGCAGAAGTTCAAGTGTAATGTTAACAAACATCTTTCTACTCTTCTCCCTTCATAATGACCCCGCTAATTAATTCCCTAATAGTAGCCCCCTGCTTCAAAGTGGCACTGTGCCTTGTTTGGGGTGAAAATTGAATAATAAAAAAATATATATATATATATATATATATATATATATATATATATATATATATATATATATATATATATATATATATATATAATTATGGGGAAGTTAAAAGAATTAGAGAGATTCTTTAAAGAGAGGTCCTGGATATGACCTTAAACTATATCCGATGGTGAGGCCCCAGCTTGCAGGCTTTGGGGAGTGTGGAGCCACCCTTTAATTGCCATTGCTCCCAGGTCCACTCTGACCCGGAGTGGTAGAACCTGTTAGGATCCCAACTATGGGTTAAATAGAAACCGACTTAAAAAAAAAACAAATATACTCTATTAAAAAATTGTTCTTCAAAATCACTGTATTCGGCATTAAATAACCTGAAAAGGGTTGATATGCCGTAAAATGAAAGCAAGCAATCAACCAACCATCTTTAAAGAGAGACTTATCAGGACAATGCAAAGCTCAACAAATTGCTTTGGAGCTTATATGGAATATGAAATAAAAACGACAATATAAAAATATATACTAATGCATATAGATTTATTCGTTTATTCAATATAGTAGTTACATCAATTATAAGGGTGTAGGATAAGTAAACTTTTTATACCATGGTATTTCAAAGCCTAATACTTCTCATCAGAAGAGGAGAGAAGATGCTAGGTGACATAATAGGGATGCGATGTCTAGCGATAGTTACATTAGGAGTGAAATAATTGGGTGTGAGGGGAAGAGGGTAATACATTGAAACTGCGGAGAGAGGGAAATAATAGAACTACAGTGATTGGTGCGATAGAGGAAGGTTAGTTGGT
This sequence comes from Euprymna scolopes, assembly GCF_053919585.1. Taxonomy (NCBI): domain Eukaryota; kingdom Metazoa; phylum Mollusca; class Cephalopoda; order Sepiida; family Sepiolidae; genus Euprymna; species Euprymna scolopes. Next base: position 70,202,440 of record NC_136521.1, on the reverse strand, counting down.
TGGTTGTTTTGTTTTACGGCATATCAATGCTTTTCAGATTATTTAATGCTGAATCTGGTGATTTTGAAGAACGATTTTTTAATATAGTATATCTGTTTTTTAAGTCGTATTCTATTTAACCCATAGTTGGGACCCTAACAGGTGCTACCACTCCGGGTCAGAGTGGACCTGAGAGCAGTGGCAATTAAAGAGTGGCTCTACACTCCCTAAGGCCTGCTAGCTGGGGCCCTCACCATCGGATAGAGGAAGGAGATTGCTGCTATTACAAAATGAAGATAGGTGGATACTGCGTTTGCTATGGTAGAGTATGAGGTATGTGTTCAATAGATGTGTGCACATGTGTAGCTATATTATCAGGAAGAATATAGGAGAAGTGATAAAGCATCTACCTTCAATCTATTCTATATTCTTCCCGATGATGAGAAGCATTAGACTTCGAAATACCATGGTATAAAGAGTTTACTTATCCCACATCCCTAATTGATGTAATTTCCTTAATGAATAAACAAATAAATCTATACGCATTTTGTATATATTTTTATATTGTCGTTTTTTTTATTTCTTCATATTTTCTCTCTCTCTCTCTCTCTCTATATATATATATATATATATATATATATATATATATATATATATATATATATACATGTGTGTGTGTATATGTATATATATATATACACACACACGCACATACGTGTGTGTGTGTGTGTGTATTCATTCAGTAACAAGTTGTTTTGAAATAGAGTTGAGCGATATTTATTTATTTATTTATTTATTTATTAGGAATACCCTACTATAATCTGGGTTAATATTAATTAACCTACATTTGTGTGCGTGTATAACATTTTTTATATTAGGGTGGATCCCTCAAAAAAGAAAATGGCTATTGTTAGAACTCTCTCGCTCACGGGGATTCTGGTACATTAAGGTAAACAACGATTATTTTTTAATTTTTTTTTTTTTTTTTACGGTGGACTACGACTATCGATCCTCTTTCTATTTGTTCTATAATCCTGAATAATAAGTAATTAATAATAAGTCTTGTAGTTCGTTGTAAAGTAAAAGTATTACAGGTACGTATTTTGATATATAGTTTCTATACGTACAGACTTTTTCTTATACTTCAGAACTTTGTTTTTTTAAAGTGCGTGTTTGTTTATATAATTGGGCGTGGTCTTTGGTTATTACAAAACCTATTTCGAATCTTAATTATTAGTGTCGTAATTTCAGTGTCGTAAATTATTTCTAGCGAAACGAAACGTCTTACTCTTCCGACATTCTTCTCAAACAACTTATGTCAGGAGTAAAAAAAAACAAAAAAAAAACGTAAATTTTTACCTAGTTTCCACCTTAAAACATCTCCCTTTAAAAAGACGACTATTAACAGTTTTCGGGTATGCTGATAACGAATATCTCATTTAAATTTTTCGTACATAAGTATTTTTCCGGATATAAAGGAATGTCATTTCCTATGTTATTCCTTGTGGCCGTTTTGGTACACGCGAGCGCGCACTTGCCTGTAAACGCACCCCCTCCCCCGAGAAACTACGCACGCACTTAATGTAAATGCGATATTCGTTTTCAGCATACCCTAAAACATAGAAGGCGTCTTTTAAAAATAAAATGTTAAGATGGAAACCAGGTAAAAATGTACAAAAAAAAAAAAAAAACTTGACACATTCGATATTCTAGAGTTTGCTTCAGTGCTTAAAGGCCCCTCCTTCGACTTTTATATCTTAATGGGTGCTTGTTAAGATAGAGGCGACAGATCAACTTAAAAATATATATATATATATATATATATAAATTACTTAATTGTCGTACCGAAAATAGTAATATATCCCAAAATTACAAAAATTCACCTAGTCGAACAACTGCTATTGTCTTTAGTTAAAAAAAAAAAAAAAGAAGAAGAAGAAGAAAACAAGTCGTCAGCCATTAAAGAAGCGAAAAGGGAGATAAATATGCTTCCTCTATTCACATCTTCAAGATGTTTACATCTAGGGAAAATACAACTTTCACCAATTTTCCGTAAACATTACTCTTAATTATAAATAATTTTCTACTTGATGAATTTTCATAATTTTTGAATATGTTACTATTTTCGACGTGACAATTAAGTACTGTTGTTTTTGCTAAAAACAACATATTTTTTTTTTAATTGATCTGTCGACAATATCTTAATAAGCACCTGTGTATCAGAATTTTTGTAGGAATTTTTGACACCCCTAATACGAAACTGCGAATAAAATATAAAAATCTCGCAATTTCTGTTAAAATTGGGTTATTTATTTTCTTTATGGATTATACTTCCAAAATAAACTATTGAAGTTGTTTTAAAAGTAATAGAAATATATATTTTTTAAAAACAGTAATGAATTTTCCGAACTCAATATTTTTCAATTTTTAAACTTTAAAAATCTATCCAAATTTTTATATTGGTTCTATTTTTACGATATTTTCAGGGTCAATGTGAAATTTTATGCTCTTTCCAATAAACCGAATATAATATTTTAGACAAACGTTTTTTTTTTAATTCACGCCCTCCCCTCCCCATTTTCAAGTTTCTATTAAAAAGTAAATAATTAATTTACTCACCGAAAAGTAAATAATTAATTTACTCACAAATTGAAGAGAAAAAGGCAATAAATAATATATTCAAATTTAAAACAAAAAACAAGTAGTGTTTTTTAGAATTTTACTTGTAAAGTTTGAAGTTTAAAACCTTCTTTTTTTTTTAAACCACGTTATTTGTTTTTTCTTTTGTTTTGATTTTTAATGGAACCTTGGTCCTTGCTCCTTTAATTGAAAAAAAAAATTAGGGCTTGAATTACATTTTTCGAGTAGTTATAAGCTTGGAAAGACAGGGGGTCGAATAATTCACGCCTCCCATTTTGAAATGTCTATTAAAAAAGTAAATAATTAATTTATGTACCAAAGTCTTATATATCACAAATTGAAGAGAAAAGGTCAATAAATAATATATTCAAATTTAAAACAAAAAAAAGAACTATTTTTTAGAAATTTACCTGTAAAGTCCGAAGTTTAAAACCTTTTTTAACAACAAAAAAACACGTTGTTTTTTTTTTTTTTTTTTTTTTTTTTTTTTTTTTAATGAAACCTTGGTCCTTGCTCCTTTAATTGAAAAAAAATTAGGGCTTGAATTACATTTTTCGAGGAGTTATAAGCTTGGAAAGATGGGGTGGAATTATTCACTATTTTCACGAAATTTCTGACACACCTAAAGCACCTCTTAATGAAATATATTTCAGTTCGCTACTAGGAGGTCAGCCTCCCAGGAATTAATTTCTCCGTGGGGAAGGAAGGGGGTTATTATTGCCAGGCGCCCGAAGCGCTGCTATGTTTATCTCCTTCCTGAGATGATGTGACACAAGGATTGGGAAAGTGAGATTTGAAAAACCAGCACACTAGAGGAACAGCACTCTGGTCTGTAAAATTTACCTTGATAGAGGCTTCTCATACAATTAGCAATAAATTAATACCTCCTTAAAATGAGAAGGTAAAACCTGGGGCGATAGAACTGCACAAAACCAAAGCTATCTCAACCATGGTCTAGACTTTGGTAGCTCTGAGGTTGGGGGGGGGGGGGCTATTTTTTTTTACTTTTAGAAAATGCTGCCAAGCGTATTAAGTTGAATGCTGTTTAATTCTCTTCCATTGCAAGAACTTAGAAACCAGGCTCAGAAAGTGAAATTAAGAAATCAGCGCTCCCAAGGAAGGGCATTCCGACCTACCAAAAATGCCTGGACAGCCTCGTCAGTATTCCCCGGTAAAGGCGCCTCAGGCGATTAGCAATAAACATCCCTTTCTCAAAGAGAGAAGGCAAGGCCTGGAAGAGTGGATCTCCTAGAACTGCACAGAACTAAACCCCCACCGCAAAATAAAAAGAGACCAGATCATTACGTCAATGGTCTAATTTCTGTTGATTTTGGGGGCCCAGGATAAAAATATCTGAATTTTCTTCCTTCAACGTTAAATTGACTTCATTGTTCATATTTACTTGTCTCCCCACGAGGGCAGTGTTAAACAAAAGGTCGGTTTTTAATGTGGGGAAAATCCAGCTCCCCAATAAGGGGCATTCTGGATAAGAACAAAAATAAAATTTGCCTCAGTCTAGAAGGATTACTCCTCTACTGATCAAGGTCAGAAAAGGTGAAGCGTAGTACCACAACAGATACTATGCTTTGTTCCTATTTATATAGTTTATTGATTGTAAATTTTACAATTTAAAGTTTGAACAATAAAAGTAAAAATTAATAATCAAAAATCTTAGGCATGAAGCCCTATAAGAAATTTTGAGGAGGGAGATGGGTGCAGGGTGTTTCTAAAAGGTTTTAAAAAATTTTTGGAGATTACTCTTGACTGGCACCATTTACCACAATACCACATTCACTCCGTGGAATTAAACCTACTTAATAAATTTCCCAAGCGTTTTTTGTGTATATACAAGAATTTGTTTTTTCTTTTTTTTTTTTTAATGAATGATAAATGATGCAAAATGAGAAAAAAGTTAACTGCATAAAAAGGTCTTTGAATGGAAAGGTGTGCATTGCTAGTTATGAGAAGGGGGAAACTGGAAGCAACAGAAGTTGTGGAATTACCCAATAGAGCAGAGATGAGGACACTAGGCGAACAGAACACCTATAAATATTTGGGCATTCTGGAAGAATGAGAAAATTGGTAAAGAAGAACTCCTCAAAACTAAACTATGTAGTAGGAACCTAATATGTGCTATAAACATATGAGCAGTATCACTATTAAAATACTCTAGGCCATTCATAGGCTGGACGAAAGAAGAACTAAGACACCTTGACCAGAAGATCATGAAAATTATGACCATACACAATGCATTACACTCAAAGGAGTTTGTGGGGAAAACTGCATGAATTACACAAAAAATTTTCTTTTTTTAAATGCGTAACGCAGAATACAAAAATGCTAGTCACGGCAGTATGAAACACTGCGAAAATGAACAAGATAGAAAACAGAGAGGCGAAGTATAAGATGAGAAAAGAAAAATGGGAAGAGAAACAGCTACAAAGACGATTCGTAAATGGCTATGAAAAAGACACTTGAACAGTGAAACTGAACCGTTAATAACAACAAAGATAACGCAATTAAAACCAACTACATCAAAGCAAAGATCAACAAGACACAATAAAACAGCAACTGCAGACTCTGTAGACATAAGTGAATACAGTAAACTAGTCCAAAAAGAATATAAGAATAGACACGATCAAATGGGGAAGGCAGTACACAGGGAATTGTGTAAACACCCGCAGCTTGAGCAGCCAGACAAATGGTACAAGCACAAACTGGCAGCAGTACTTGAAAATGGAAATCACAAATCCTATTGGACATGGACAGACCAACAAATAAACTTATCCAAACAAGAAGGCCAGATGTCATAATAGTTAACAATAAGGAAAAGTTCTGTCAAATCATAGATTTCATCACCCAGCAGATTACAGGAGATGGAAAAGCAAAGTAAATATACGGAACAGTCCAAAGAGCTCAAAAAGATATGGAAGATGAAGAAAGTCAAGGTAACACCAATAATAGTAGAAACACTAGAAACAATCCCAAAAAACTTTGAAAAAAGAATGAGAGAGATTGGAATCAGAGGAATGGCTGAGAAGATACAATGGATAACAATAATGAAAACAACTGAAATATAAAAGAAAACCCTTGAATGCAGAGACCAACACACAATGAGCTACAAACGCTAACCAGACACATGGAAATTGCTACAGAAGTAAGACAAAATGGTAGAAGAACACCACATGGAATTAAGAAAAAAAATGACATTGTCGGCATCAACTGGTACCACACCAAATAGTTGTGAAGTGTCAAGGAGGATGGAAAGCATTAACAAGATCTCCATTAGATAAGTGCAAAGACAACAGATCTTAAGGAAGCTTATTGCCACCCAGATTCCAATGAAAGCCTATAGTAATTGCTTGGTGAGAAATCAATGGTAAACAGCTGTTGTGATAACGCAAATTCATTTGCACATGTTATCAAAAGCGGTGAAGAGTAGTGGAAATCTACGGATACTTGTTGTCACTTAGACTCCAGGGAACACCACAGATTGTTGACAGAGAGAAATCTTTGATGACCTGTGTAAAAACTCCAAGTGAGTACAAATAATAAGTACACGTCATATAAAAATTGGTGGAATGTTTTATTTATTTATTTATTTATTTATTAAAATCAATGATGGGATGATTCCAATATTTTTCCCGATTCCGATACAATTACCGATTCTGTACTAAATTTTATCGTTATTTCCATGGCAGATGCTCGTCTGAACTCCAATCTCTGGTCCCCCCTCGCCAATCTTTCACGAAAAACACCCGTCTAGCTGAATCCACTGTGAAAAATTTCCCCCACTCTATATCTGTGCCTAAATCAAAACACGGATTCCATGAACAAAGCTTCTTTCTTAGAACTGCACGCCTGTGGAACTCTGTTCCGTCTGCCTGCTTCCCTCCGGACTACAACTTGGATGTCTTCAAGTCCAATGTTAACAAATTCCTAATGAACCGCCCCCTTAAGTAAACACTTCATCAAATCTCCACACTAACGTAATGTACTTGCAATAATCCTTATCCCTGAGTGGCTTCCGGGCCTTGATAAGTGGTGATCACTGTGTAAAAAAAAAAAAGAAAAAAAAAATTCCTGATTCCGATTCTTTATAAATCTCTAGATATTTAACTATAAAGTTGCTATTTTCCCCGATCACCATAAAAATACAATTTAAAGGTACATATATTTTCTCAAACGTAAAAACACAATGGGAGGGGGGGATGATTTATAAATGTTAATTTTACTGTTTGTTTAAAATCAATAAATATTTATTGTTTTATTATTATCAGCAGCAGTGGAAGATTCCGTTTTAAACAAAATGAAATAATAAAAAAAAAAAAGATAAAGGAATCAGTTTTGGTATCGGAAAATCGGCACCAATTTTTCAGATTCCGATATCGATTCCGATACCCCCAAAAGTTCCGATTTTCCAATTCCGATTAATCGTCTGAACACTACTTAAAATGTTAAACTTTTCTAGGCGTGGACAGATTTCCAGAATATTTTTTTTCTCTCTCAATTAGTATTTTTTTTAAAATTCAATTAGGTGCAAGTCAGGATTAAAAAAAACAAAATACAGAAAACTCTTTATGATGTACGTACCCGTCATGGGACGAAAACATCACATTCCATTTCAATTGATCAAGTAGTTTATTTTTTATAAAGAAAATCAATTTTAAACAATTTAAAGTGATCAATGTGAAATCGGTAGCATTATAAGGCTAATCTCGCAAGTTTTAATTATTGCGGAGTTATCTGCTCTTGATTTTTCAAGAAGACATGAGACGGTTTCTTTTTGCTTACTCATAAAATTTGATTTTCTTAGTTAAAAAAAATTGCTTGATCAATTTACGTAATTTTCAGAATATTATATCTCTGTTCCGTGACAGGTATGTACATTATAAAGATTTTTCTGTATTTTAAAAAATTTTTTATTTAGCTTGAACCACCATGGACTTGCACTTATGATTACCGAAAAATATATTTTCATACATGTAGGTATGGGGGATCTCATTTCTATTATATCTTTATTATACAATGGACACTGACTTCATGGCCGTTGCCACTAATTGTTAAAATCTGCGTTAAACGCAGTGGAAATGATTTCCAACATATTAAAGGAGAGATTTTGATACACCGGCTTTAAAGTTCTTCTTTGTCCTCTTCCACCCCCCCCCCTGTTTTGCCTCCGTCTCACAAGAGAGACGTTGCTAGTCTCTCTTTACTTTAACAATATATACATGGTTAGTGCTTGTCTCTCTTGCAAAACATTCACAGCAAAAAAAAAATTCATTTTACTATAACCATTATAAATAATTTTCCTTTCTTACTCTCTATTCCTGGAGATGAGCAAAGTTTCTTTCCTAGAATTACCTGTATGTGGAATACAATAGCATGGCGCTGCTTCCCAGCTGACTACAACATGACTCTAATCCTCAACAGTTTTTGCTTCATCGTCCACTTCACAAACTCACTAGCCCTTATCCTCGAGTGGCCTTTGGGCCTTCGTAAGCAGTGACTCATTAGTGGAATGAGAATACTGTGCTAGAAAATTACTCACACCAGAGAGTATCCTATATCTTTACAAAGTCACGGTTCCTCCATGCATGGAGTATTGTTGCCATTTTTGTTGCTGCTGCACCTACTACTAGTTTCTCACTCTTAGACATGGTCTAAAAAAAAAAAAAGTCACAAATCAAATAGGTCCTGCCTGCACTATCGGCTATGTTCCAACCTCTGTCCCATCACCACAGTTGCATCCATGTGCCTGTTTTGCACTACTCTGATGAACTCTCAATGTATATATCTCCTTCTCACTGACTAACCTGACAAGCAGCAAAATCCCACCTCTTTACTGTTGCAGTCCAGAGATGCCGGGAAAGCATTCTGTTCTTATAGTTTCTTTCCTCGGTCTGCTAGACTTTGTAATTCCTTCTCTATTTCCTGTCTCTCTGACTGTACTAATCTCCTGAAGTTTAAATGTAATGTGAACAGGCATCTTGCTGCTCAACTCTCCACAGTCCTCCTGTTAGACATGAGCCCAAATAGTAGCTCCTTATATTCCAAGCGGCAATATGCCTTGTTTGGAGTGAAAAAGTGTAAAAAGAAAATTTTTTTAAATAAGCAAACAAATAAATCAAAATGTTGGCCTCAATTTTATTTTCCTATTTCTTTATTTTTAATGTATTCACAAACGGATGGATTTCTTTTCTTTTTTTTTTTTTCTTTTTTTTTTTTTTTTTTTTTAATAACCCGCTCTACAAAAAATGAAACGTTTGCACATAATTCAAAGGTACAATTCAGTTAACTCACCAATCTAGTTTTTTATTTTTTTTTTTTTTTATTTTATTTTTTATTTTTTTATCGACATGGGTGTTTACGGCTAAATCATCTTGACTGACCGGTTCTCACCAGATCACAGAAGTTTAGCAATGTTTAGCCTCGTTATTAGTGATGGGACGATTCCAATATTTTTCCCAATTCCGATACAAATTTCTAATTCTGATTTTAAAATCGCCTAATTGTCTGAAAAGTAGGATTTTATTTTTGGTAAGTGGGGATAAAGAATCCTCATCTACTTTTTAATGTAAATGAAAATTTTCCTTTTATATATTTTTCATCTTTATATATTGTATCTAAAAGTTTGATAAACTCATTGTGAGTTTTCATCTATATTTTAACTTGTGTCATTTTTTCTTATTTATCCATTTGTTCCATTTTACCTGTGCCATTTTTATTATGTATCTCGTAGCCTAGTGAGGAATGCCGTTTTCTCTTCCCTTCAACCTCTTTCCCACAGAAGAGACATTGCAAGCCTGTCTCTGCTTTATCATCACTTTCATGGCAAGTGCTTCTCTGAGCTCCAATCTATGGTCCCCTCTGGCCTGATTTTCACAAAAAACACTTGTTTAGCTGAAATCACTATCAATAATTTCCCCCACTCTTTATTTGTGCCTAAATCTAAACATAGATTCCATGAACAAAGTTTCTTTCTTAGAACTGCACACCTGTGGAACTGTGTTTCGTTTTCCTGCTTTCCAACTGACTACAATATGCTTGTCTTCAAGTCCAACGTAAACAAGTTCTTGATGAGCCATCCCCTTAAGTAATTCAATTTATCAAATTTCCACTACTAACAATAACTACGACATGTTTCCTTTGACCACTGTACACTCATTAACTCCTATCCTTGAATGGCCTCTGGACCTTAAGAGGTGGCGATTTCTTTGTAAAAAATAAAATAAAATCAAAATTCTTCCAGTGCATTTATTTCCCCCGAAATTTGTTATGATCTATAACTTTCCCATAAACAAACTGCCACTAGCGTATTAAGCGATGCTCTTTGTGTAAACAAATAGAGCTTAGGCGTTTGGACAATGTTTGAACATTGTTAATTCATATACTCATCTTAGCAGCAGCCGAATAGGGTAACGGTTAGGAGCATAGACTGTCATCAGATGGTCTAATTTCAAATCTGGCTTGAGGTAGTTGCTAGTCTAGCTGCACTGAGGGGCTGTGATACAGCGAAACAGTACTATATGTGGATGACTCTCTCTCTCTCTCTCTCTCTCTCTCTCTCTCTATATATATATATATATATATATATATATATATATATATATATATATACTGCTATTTTTTTACTGTATATTTTGCATTTTATTGTATATATTTATATGGTATCTTTATCTCCACTCTTATCTAATTTTATTGTAATATTATATTGCTATTATTATTTTATCCTTCATCTCTTCCTATGTTTTTTATATATCTCTTCCCATGTATCTTTCCTATTATTTTGTATATTTTTCTCCATCTCTATTTTTATTATGTTTTCTGTTTCTATATGCATATAGTGTATCTTTATTTCTTTTCTAGGCTAATGTTCTTATGCCACCTTCCTTGTGTGTATAAAACTGGCTATTTTCTCCTCTTGTGGTGAGAAGCATTAGGTTTTGAAATGCTATGATCTAAAGAGGTTTTTTCCTTATTGATTTTATTATTTAATAAAGTTTTATTTAACTTTGAATTGTTATTCTTTATTTCATATATATGTGTGTGTGTGTGTGTGTGTGTGTGTGTGTGTGTGTGTGTGTGTAATCTTTTTGGTAGTATAGTATATATACTTTTAATGTATATCTCCTATATAATATTTTGGTTGCAGAAATTCTCCCCTGGAATAAAGTACCGTAGGTTTCTAGCAACAGATGTCACATACAAATTTATTATGTTTAGATTATTAGTCACTATCTTAAGTAACTTTAAAACGCCATTATAGACACATTTAGTTGTTATATTAAAATTCTACATTACATCCTAGGAGCAACATCATCAATTGCAACCATCTTTGGAAGAAGTAGTTCCTATTTTTCTCTCTAAATAACAAATACCCCTACTGCTCTCAGCCATCACTGGGAGCTATTCTGCACTTGGGACATATATGGAGTTACACCCTTAGTAAATGGATCATAAACTCATTGACATAACATAATCTTTCCCATAGTTATGTTTTTTTTTTTGTAAGTGCTTTATTTACATATACTTTATTTATACCTGCGCGATCTACTGGATTCTCTCGCTGTATATTTTCTTCTCAACTCTCTCTCTCTCTCTCTCTCTCTCTACCTCTGTGTCCGCCACTTTGAAGGCAAAAAAACAAACATCTATTTCTTCTCTCTCTTGCTCGCTCACTCACCTAACAATTTACGATTATTGTAAACAAATTTTCCAGCTTTCCTAAAACGAGAAAAAAAAAAACTTCTGTGGGGCAAAAAAAAACAAAACATTTAATGAGAAAAATTTGGATAAAGATAAAAACTGTACTTACATCTAACAAGTTACAGTTAAAAATAAAACATTGAACTTTTCTTGAAAAATAAATTTTGTTTATAAATTTGCAAAGAATACAAACAAATATTGAAAAAATTAAACAAAACATTTATATTCAGTCACTATACGGTAGCTTTTTGTTGTTTTTATTTAGTGTATTTCTATTTTTTTCTGGTTTGTTTGTTTGATTGTTTTGAAATCAGTTTAATTCGATGATTGCCAGTAGTGCTCGATCTATGATTGACGGGATATCCCGAGAATCCAGGTCGAATTCTGCAAGATTACCTCTTTAGATACTTTCCATTTTATCAACTTCTCTCCTCCAGATATTGCCATCTCTCTCTCTCTCTCTCTCTCTCTCTCTCACTCACTTTGAAGACAAAAAGGCAAACATTTATTTTTTCTCTCTCTCGCTCGCTCACTCACCTAACAATTTATGATTTTCGTAAACACATTTTTTAGCTCTCCTAAAACAACAAAAAAAACTTCTGTGAATCAAAAAAGAAATTTAATGATAAAAACCTTGAAAAAAATGAAAACTGTACTTACATCTAAAAATTTACAGAAAAATAAAATATTCATCTTTTCTTGAACAAAAATAGTTGTTGATAAATACTTTGCGAAAAAAAAAAATAGACAAAACATTTATATTTTGTCACTATATACAGTAGGTTTTTGTTGTTTTTATTTAGTGGATTTCTATTTTTTCCGGTTTGTTTGTTTTGAAATTATTCTGCGTCTGTTATTGCGCTCGGCTTAATCCGATGATTGCCGTCACACCCGATCCATGATTGACGAGATATCCCGAGAATCTGGGTCAAATTCTGCAAGATTACCTGTTTAGATATTTTTCCATTTTTTATATACTTCTCTCTTACCGACACTGCCAACCCACATTTTTTTTTTTTTTTAAGCATTTGCGGGTGGGTATGCTGACAACGATTATCACGGTTAAATTTGGGGGAATTATTTTTCCACATCCCCCCTCCCCAATAAAAAGGGGATTGTCTACTCCGAAAGCCGTTCTCTACATGGAGCTGTTGGGGGATCTTTTCCAAATGCTGTTCCTAAGATAGGGAGGTTGATGGTATCTATTTGATATATGGTATGTCTTACACGTGTTTCATTGAATGGTATACAAAAGAACCTCATCAGAAACCCATATAAATCGATAAAATAATTTTTTGTTGTTTTAAAAAAGGATCAAAAGTGGAAGAAGAAACATATATTATAGTAAAAGAAAGAAATAAGCGTGTGTAATGTGGAAACTTAAAGTAAATTTAAGTCCACATTTTTTTTTGTTTTGACCTTGATAAAAGAACTAGCCTGGGTGCCCGGCATTGTCCGGTAGTTTGGAGATGTGTGCTGAGCAAAAAAAAAAAAAAAAAGGTGGTAGTAGGGAGGCATGCTCGAACACGTGACGCGAAGGTGGAAAAGAAAGTGAAAGAAAATCTTACCACTACTCCATGACACGACCGGAAGTTCAGAACATCAAAATTAGACAAAGTCAATCCAACTGGTATGATGACTTGCAAAAATGGCTTGCAAAAATCGACCTCTCATTGTAGAAAACTGTCCAATTGAGGGTGAAGGAATTAATGTTTTTGGCCAATTTTTCGATATTTGTTGTCTGAGACGTCGAGCCTGAAAATGATACTTATCTCATGAAAATCCGTCGCCTCTGTAAAAAGTTTTAGGCAGATATACAAACATACATACATACATACATACATTTAAACAGACAGGTGAAATTTATATTATAGATGACGTCAGTTTTGTATCATTTTTTTAATTTTTTTATTGCAATTTCACCCAAACAAGGCACATCGCCACTTTGCTGTAGGGGGCTACTATCAGGGACATAAGCTACAGGGGTACTATGTGGAGAGTTGGGCAGCAAGATGTCGGTTCACGTTACACTTGAACTTCTGCATGTCAGTACAGTTGGGGAGCAGGAACTCGGAAGGGAATTCCAAAATCCAGCGGTTCTGGGGAAGAAACTACTGGGGAAGAAGGCTCTCTTACATCTTGGGGTCTCTACTGTGAAGGGGTGGGATTTTGCTGTTTGTTGAGTTTGTCGGGGGTACTTACGTCGAGGGGTACAAGTGCTTGCAGTTTGTCAGAGCATTCACCGTTGAAATACTTGTAGAAAAGGCAGAGGGATGCTACATTACGTTGATGGGACAGAGGCCAAAGCTTAGATGACAGTTCAGGACCTATTAGGTTGATGACTCTCTTTTGAACCCTGTCTAGGAGTGAGAGACTAGTAGCAGATGCACCAGCCCAAATATGACAACAATACTCCATACATGGAGGTACAGGTACTTTCAGGTGTTAGTAGCTTTCTAGCACAATAGAAGCACCTACCTTTTTGGCAGCGTTTCTGGCAATGCTCTCAATGTAATTTTTCCAACTCATGTTTCCTGTGAACGTTAGGCCAAGGAGTTTAAAGGATGTGCTTTCAGATAAAGAGTCTTTGGCCATTGCTATTGGTGGTAGAGAAGGTTTCTTGTAGTTATTGAAGGAAACAAGTTTAGTCTTAGCAGCATTGAATGTGACCATCCATTTTTGTCCCCATTCCACTACAGATTAGAGGTCATCCTCTAGTGTTTTTGCCATTTCTCTAGATATGTGTTCATTTGTTTTCCTGTCGTGTCGATTATAGAGTGTGGTGTCGTCAGCATATATACCCAACTCACAGACAATTTTGTCAGGGGGGTCATTTATGAATATTAGGAATAATAGAGGTCCAAGGATAGACCCCTGAGGCACTCTCGCATTTATATCATATTGTTTGGATGTACGACCATCGATGACAACCTGGATTTTTCTCTTATCTAAAAAGGATTTAATTATGTTAAAGATTCTTCCAGTGATACCGTATGATCTGATTTTCCCGAGAAGACCTTTGTGCCATACCCTGTCAAAAGCCTTAGATGTATCTAGAGCTACCGCTCTACCCTCCCCTGTTTTGTCAAGTGAATGGAATATATGCTCAGAGATTAGTTAGGATGTCTGCCATGGAATGGGCTTGCCCAAATCTGTATTGTTGGTCGGTCAGAAGTTTAACATCTTAAGGTGATGGACTAGAGCTGGTTAATAATGGACTCAAATATTTTGGCGAAAAGTGGGAGGAGGCTAATGGGACGGTAATTTATTGGGTCAGTTCTTTCACCAGAATTCTTGAAAACTGTTACAACAGAAGCAATTTTCCAGCAGGCAGGAAAGCAAGATTCCTTACGGCATTTGTTATAAAGTTTGGAGAGAACTGGTGCTACTTCGGTGGAGCACTTTTTTAATAGCACAGCCGGGATGAGATCAGGTCCACATGCTTTTGAAGTGTCAAGATTTTTTATGGTGGCATGCACCTGAGATGGGGTGATTTCCAGATCGTCTCGTGTGGCGTCTGTCCACAAAGGAAAGTCTGGGTATGTGTGGTTAGCAGGGTTCAGTGTGGAGTTTGAGGCGAACCGACTGGCAAGCATGTTAGCCTTCTCGGTTGCTGAGCAAACAACCTCATGATTATTGGATAGTGGGGGAATTGTTGATTGCCCATTATTTACTACACTGTTGTAGATTTTCTAGAAGTCATGCGTCAAAATTTTTGGTCTAGTTAATTTGCAAGCGTGTGACAATAATGACGTTTCTTTAGGCAGCTTTTATTTTACAATAAGTGTATGTGCTGTTATGTGTGTGTAATAAATGAAAGAAAATATTTTATTTTTATTCGTATTTTTTACTGTATTTTTTCATTCTACTACTAATTTTTTCCCCATATTTTTATTGTGTATTTTTATATGTTTATCTCCAGTCTAATGTCGTTAGTTATTTTATTACTAATATTTCGTCCTTATTATCTTCCCATCTTTAAGATTTTGAAATGTTTCTTTCCTTATTGATTTGATGATTAAATAAAGTTTTATTAAACTTTTTTTTCTTTTTTTTTTTGTAATCACTGCATTATTTTGCTTATAAAGATTTACATTAGTCTTAATATTATTGTGGGGATCATCAGTTGTTTACCACGAAAATCTTAGATTAATATGCAATAGACACAGTGACACTCAATATGGTTTCCGTTCTGCTAGATCTACAGCAGATGTCCTTACAGTTATATCGCATAGGATTAGCAAATCTCTCGACGGTGGCAATCTTTCTAGGGCAATTGCTCTTGACATATCTAAAGCCTTTGATAGGGTATGGCATAAAGGTTTACTTCATAAGATCGCTAGCTATGGTATAGCTGGAAAAGTCTTCTCAATTATTAAATCATTTCTTTCTGATAGGTTCATAAGAGTAGTAGTTGAGGGGCAAAAATCGGAAGCTCACAGTATTAATGCCGGTGTCCCTCAGGGATCCATCCTGGGCCCAACTCTTTTCCTGATCTACATTAATGATCTTCCAAATCATATCCTTACATCATTTGTAGACATTTATGCTGACGACACTACCATTTATGGTAGCACATCTAAGACAGTAAACGACCAAGTTCTCTCCAATTCTCTCTCCTCTGATCTTGAGCACGTAGTACAATGGGGAAAGGAGTGGCTGGTTACTTTTAATGCATCTAAAACCAAGCTTCTCTCTTTACATCATCAACATTCTAATCCACATTTGGCATCAATTGAAATGAATGGCTCTCGTCTTCAGGAGGCCTCAAGTTTTGACAAGCTTCTGGGCTTGACCTTTACTCCTGATCTTAAATGGAACATGTACATCAAATCTGTTGCCGAGGCCGCTGGAAAAATGGTGGGATCTTTCTATCGATCCGGTAGATATCTCACTGCTGATGCTATTCTCTATCTATATAAGAGCCAGGTACGTCCAAGGATGGAATACTGTTGCCACATCTGGGCAGGAGCTGCTAGAAAGGACTTGTCCTGCCTTGATAGAGTTCAAAATAGACTTCGTAGCCTCGTAGGAGATGTCCTTTTCTCCTCCTTGCAACCTCTATCTCACAGAAGAGATGTTGCGAGTTTGTCTCTGATGTATCGTTATTTTCATGGAAAGTGTTCAACTGAGCTTCAATCTATGGTCCCCCCTCACCAAACTTTCACAAGAAACACTCGTCTAGCTGTAAACACTATCAATAATTTCCCCCACTCTTTATCTGTGCCTAAACCTAAACGTAGATTCCATGAACAAAGCTTCTTTCTTAGAACTGCACGCCTGTGGAATTGTCTTCCGTTTTCCTGCTTTCCGGCTGACTACAATATGGTTGTGTTCAAGTCTAAAGTAAATAAGTTCTTGATGAGCCGTTCCATATAAGTTATCAAATTTTCCAAATTTTCATTACTAATGATTGCTATATTGTCCAATTTCTACTGTACACTCTTTAACCCTTATCCTTGAGTGGCCTCTTGGCCTTGATAATGTGGTGATGCCTATGTAAAAAAAAAAAAAAAAAAAACATACAAGAAAAGGATTTCTTTTCATTAAAGAATACGTTTAACTTTATAATTTAATTTGATTTCTGTTTTAATAACTTTTGTGGCCTTCAAATGTATGAACTATGTTTTTGTTTATTTAATATTTCTTTAATCAACTTTATCGTTTGTTGTGATCTGTCTGGTGATAGCAAATTGAGATTTCAAACAACATATTTTGTATCACGCATCAGTTGGTATTGTCAAAATTTCTGGTTGAATTAATTTGCATGCATTTAACAATAATTACTTATGTTTCTTTGGGCATTTTGTTATGTGCAAGATAATATCTAAGGATAGACACATAACATATATTGAAAAGAAACTAAAAGAAGGAATTCAAGAGAAAAACAATTTATTGAACAGATAAACAATGAAAACAAATATTTACAAGAAAAACGTGTAAGGGAGGTAAATCAGGTTTTTTTATTAAACTAGCTTTTTCCGCAGTGTAATAACCGAGTTTGAGAAAATATAATATATTACTTCGGTCAGAAAATAAGATCACAAAACCAATATTTACCAAGAGTCCGGTTCTTTGTGATGGTGTTTGCAATAGGCTTGTTTCAGGAAATTCCTTACAACCGGATTTTATCCCAGAAAATTGGCCAGAGTCAGAAATAATTGAAAGGTCACCCCAACTTAGTGTTCCTTCTCATAGCTAATTTAATAATAGTTTCTCATTGATATGACATATGACCTGATCCTGTCAAAGTTATGCATAATATTTTAGTAAAAACAAAACAAATACACTAAAATAATTCAATAACACAAAATAATTTATTATCTGAACTTTTCTTGGATTAAAATAAAATTAAGAAAATTCTGCAAGTGCCCTTATTTATTATGAAAGTTTATATTTTGTAAAAAAAAATGAATAAATAAATAAATAAAAAGATAGGGTTTTCTTGATTTGTCTGTCTCTTGGTGTTCTGAAAAGTGTTCTTCAAGAATGAATCCAAAAAATTATACCAAAATAACTAAAATGCATGAGTGCCAAAGTTTTATACACGTTAAAAAAAGTATTAAAAAAAAACTTTAATGGCGTCCTATTCTAAATAACTTGTTTCGACTGCTATTATAAGAAAATGAAAAAATTTTTTTATTTATGTTAGAATTTTCTTAATTTTATTTTAATTCACTAAAAGTTCAGATAATTAATATTTTTATTTTGTGTATTTATTTTATTATTTAATTAAAAGTTATGTGAAACTTTGACATTTTCAAATAGAGTCGTCTTGATTTGTCTCCCCATGTTCTGAAAAAAGCTCTTCAAAAATGAAACAAAAAAAATGTCCAAAAGTACTAAAATGCACGAGTGCCAAATTTAAAAAAGTAAAAAAAAAAAAATTTACTTTAATGCCATCCTATTGTAAACAATTTGTTTCCACTGCTATTATCTGTTTGAAAATTACTAACTAGCAAATCATTGTCAACATACGGAAGAATTTCTTAGGTATGTGCACAGGACATAACAGGAGACTGCAATAGTTTGGTCACAATGAAAGAATGGATGAGAGTTATGCGAAACTTTGACATTTTTGGTTCGGGTTTTGTTGATTTGTCTCCCCTTGTTCTGAAAGGAGTTCGTCAAAAACGAAAGCAAAAGAAAATTGTCCAAGATAACCAAAATGCACAAGTGCTTAAATTTGCTAAGCACTGTATATACTTATGCTTATGAACGAAAGTAGTATTATCTACTTATTGTTATTTTTTCATTGTTTGATATAATCTATCTCTGATTGTCTTTCTCTCTCTCTTTCTATATATATATATATTCATCCACATACAATACTGTTTCGCTGTTTCACAGCTCATCAGTGCGGCTAGATAAGCAACTACCTCAAGCCAGGATCAAAACCCGATTGCCCAAACGACAGTCGGAGCTTCTAACCGTTGCGCTATACGGCTGCTGCTATGCGGGTAATGAATTAAGAATGTTTTGACGTATACCAAATTTCAAGTCTGTAGATCAAACATTCGTTGAGTATATAGGTTGAGAAGTGTCCTGACAGACACGCACATCCTATATACTCAGCAAATATTTGATCTACAGACTTGAAATATGGTATATAGGGTATTCAGACATCAAGAAAAAAGCTGCTAAAGGGTCAAAATAGAAAAATTGGTACATAGGGGGGGGTCGTTAGATTTTTATCAGTTTGGCAACTGTTTCACGAATGCACATACATGAATCATTCACATGACAGGTTCCTTATGTTAAGAATAAGTAGGTTTGAAAACACCTTTTAAATGCGTGTCAAGGTTGTCTAATGGTTATCGTACTTGACTCAATGTCTTCAGGTTTTGGTTTCAATCTCAGCTTGAATATTTTTATTTTTTGTTACTTACAAGAAGTGAACAGTTTAGCAAAGAACATAATACTCGCATGCACAGGTCTCAGTTTCTGTATGAATTAAAATATAATGTTTATGCATATTATACGACCGGGCAACGCCGGGCGGTCTGCTTTTAAGATATAAGAACTAAATACAAGCATTGTTCTTTCTAGGCTCTGACATGAACCTTAAGGCAATACACCGTTTACACACAACTGTTTGGCTTCATTTAAGAATAACTCTAACCCCAATCCTAACCCGAGCCCGAGGTTATATCTCAAATCCTGCCCTTGACCCCTTTTATTTATTTGTTGGGATCGTTTTATTTCACTTGAAGAGAGCATTTCTTTTTTTATAGTCAGGAGTTCAGGTCAACTTTGCAGTAATTCATCTCTAGTGTTACTGTTCAGTACTTAAAAAAAAAAAATTCTTATCAGGTTTGTCCAACTTGGGAATGGGGCAATCGATCGGATGTCAGACATTCACCCGCTATCTCATATATTCCAACCGAGAGATCATTTTAAGATTCTAACTAAGCTAACTAATTCTCTCTAAGCGCAATTATTTGAATCTCTCTTGCACTTCATTCACCAGGTATATTTGCCAAGTAGTTTTTGAAATTCTTTTTCATGGGTCCAGTTTCTCTTATAATTATTGGAATGATACATGCTATGGTCTTTATTGTGCTTTTTAAACGTAACCAAGCAATTCTATTAAAGGCTCTGTAAGTTTGAAATAGCATATTAAACATATTAGGTTTGAAATAGCATATTAAACATATTAGGTTTGAAATAGCATATTTAACAATCTGTAATGTTTCAGTTTGAAATACCAATTTCGTTATAGACCTCCTGAGAGCTATTTCATCATGTATGGACATTATAATATTAATAAAATATTACGAGTCTAATATGTAAAAGGTTATATGTCTGTCTGTCTCCATATTTTTAAACCATCTCTTTCGAAACTAAAAGTCGCAGGATGGCGCTAGGGGCTTCAAATGATTGGAGTTTTTATGAACCGTTCTTTTATGCGGCTTTAGCCGGTTAAAATAGTTTTTTTTTTAGGGGTCAAAAATGGGTCAAAATTGAAAAAAAATCGTTATACATTTTCTACATTCATCTTAGTTTATTTTTTATGTTTAATCAGTTCATATGCATGTCACGTTGGTACAGTGGTAACGTCACCAGCTTTGAATGCTATGGTTTTGTTTTCGGTTTCCATTCCAACTGATGGCACCCAAATACTTTTTTTTTTTTTTTTTTTTTTTTACTTTTGTAATCTTGACTATAATAATACATACGAAATCTGGACAAATTAAAATATCGTATTTAAGCGTATTTTACGACCGGGCAAAGCCAGGCGCCCCCCCCCCTCCCGCTAGTAAATTCTTATTAAGCAATTCACAATGTGCACATTAATATGAGGATAAAATGTTATAAATAGGATGAAATCATGAAAATCAATGAGAAATATTTGCCTATATGAACTGAAAAATACCGAGGATTGAGTACCATGTCTGCTGTGATCTTATTGTTTTAATACTATTACTAGCAGGGCTACATGGTATTGCCCGGGACAAAAGTGCAACATAACTTCTATCCTTCTCTCCCCCCCCCCTTTTTTTTTCTTTGCTCAACCCATTCCTCCCTGGACATACATATGCACATAAGAGAGGTTGACTGCTTACTAGGCACTGTTCTTGAGTGTCTAAAGTTTCTCTGTACAGGAGTTTGTCAGGTCAACCTGCCATGAAGATACTTTTCCTGACAAGTAAACCCTGACCAAATATTCATAATCACATGGTATTGATGGCTCAAATAAGATCTCCTCGGTATGGCTAACCTACACAGGCTTTTATAAAAAAAAAATGGCACACTTTCTCCAAGTTATGTTCAAGTAACAACACGAAGCTGGATACTCCACCAGACTAGATAAATTCTTGCCCTAAAATCCAGTAAGACCAAGAGACCTAAAGAAAGATATACTATAAAATATTTAAATGGTCAATTGGGCAGAGAAAAATAATTTTCGCAACTTCTTTACAAGGAATGATGCACTTTCTCCAAATGATGTTATCTGAAATGATGAGGACACTTTTCCCTACAAGTAATAAATATTTAAAATCACATATTATTCATGGCTCAAATAAGATCTCATTATTATGGCTAACCTACAAGGAATGGTGAAACTTCTTTAAGTGGTGTTACCTCAAGTAACAGCATGAAGTCGGATACTCCACGAGAATAGATGAATTTTTGTCCTGAAATCCAGAAAGACCAACATAGCACAAGAAAGATATACTATAACTTATTAAAATGGTCGGAGGAAAGTTATATTCCCAACTTTTTTACTAACGCAACGTTTTAAAAGGTAAAGCATTTTAATAGAACATTTGACTATGTATCCCATATAGAGATCAAGTGTTAGTTTCAGGAAGAGGGTCCCTTCATTTTTTTAGAACTTTGAAGTCAAATGAAACAAAAAATAGAAAAACCCAGAAATATGGCATCCCCTCCCCACTTGAAGTGAAAAACGGAGAGCCGAATACCTTTGTAAAGGTTTTATTCACAAAAGAAAGCAAGTCACAAATAGCGTTAATCACACAGCATTTATAGTTAACAGAAGAGTTCATTCAAGGGATGAGGGGTTAGGGATATTACACCACTGAACAATCAATCAATCAATTTTATAAATTAATTGAAAAATCACTTGGAACATTCGAATTTCTATATATCTCATATAGAGATCAAATGTTAGCCCCAGGAAAGGGGTCCCTCCATTTCTGAGAACTTTGACTGAAGTAAAATGAAATACCAAAAAAAGTGAATTGGCATAAGGGAAGTTTATTGTTAGCGAGGACACACTGGTCAACTTGACCATCGGCCATCTGTGTTGTCGTAGCTATTCCCATTAAGTCTCCTTTTGGTGGTTGTTAAGAATTGCCTCATTATTAAAAACTAAAAATAAAGTAACCGAAAGAAGGCATTGTACGCTAAAAATCCTGTGAATTGATGAAGTAGTTTTATTTTTATAAAGAAAATCATTTTTAAGCGAATTTTAGTTTTTCTGATGCTCCCATACCCATGTTAAGAATGGCTTTCTAAAATCTAGCAAAAGTTTGAATTAAGTGGAGTTATTTCCAATGTTCTTTCAACCTGTTTTCAAGATTGCATCGTGATATAGTCACTGTTTTAGCCACAAAATTTGGTTTTCTTATCTATATATCTATACAAGTGAGAATGTGTGTGCGTGAGGACACTTCTCAACCTATATACTCAATGAATTTTTAATCTACAAACTTGAAATTTGGTATATAGGGTATTCAGACAGGGGAAAACTTTTTTATCGTTTTTCGTCTGAAAAAAAGGGCTGCTAAGGGTCAAAATTGGAAACTCGGTACGTGTAGATGATTGGATTTGTATCTGTTTGTTAACTGTTTCATGAATGTGCACGCATGAATTGTTCACACGACAGATTCCCTATGTTAAGAATAAGTAGGTTTGAAAACACTTTTTAAAAATCGTGTCAAGCTGGCCTAATGTTTAAGGTTTTAGTTTCGATCTCAGTCCGCATTTTTTTTTTTTTTTTTTTTTACTTACAAGAAATGAACTGTTTAGAAAAACCATAATACTCGCATGCACATCAGTTTCTGTATGAATTAAAATATAATATTTATTGCGTATTTTACAACCGGGCAATGCCGGGTGGTCTGCTAGTTTAAAAACAAAACTACTTCATCAACTTGATTTTTGGTGTGCAATATTTTTTTTTTTTTTTTTTTCCATCACTGGTTTGTACATCTTACAAATTTTTCTTTATTTTTTTGTTTTTTCATAGGGTGGAGGGGGTTTCTGGACAAGTACTTTCTTTTTATTAGCTTTTGCTCCAGCTGGATAACCCCCCCCCCTCCGTCCGCACTTCTCTTACATATAGGAGAATGTGTTTGCCCATCCCATTCTGAAAAGGTCGGCTTTTGTTCAAACACTATATTCACGGAATATTTCCGCTTATCTAGTAATGTTGTTATTTGCGGTGATTTTGACGTCACTAATAATAGTTATGCTTTTTTTTATTATGTTTGTATTCTTTTGTCGATTTAATCTGGCATCAAAATAGGATGGCACATTATTTTTATATGAAAACTTTCAAGTTTCAAAGTAGACTTGAAAAGTTACAAGATTCTTTGATGTCGAACCCATAGCTTCTAAAGTCGAATGCATAGTTTATATTGTTCAAACTATACTTTCTAAAACTCAATCTCTCCCTCCCTCCCCCTCTCTCTCTCTCTCTCTCTCTCTCTCTCTCTCTCTCTCTCTCTCTCTATATATATATATATATATATATATATATATACACACACACACACACACACACACAATTTGGAGCCAGGGTTTCTAAAATACAGGATGTTCGAAAAGTCTTGGGCCCATTTTGACATTGAATATCTCAAGAACTATTAAGAATATAAAAACGCATCTGGGATGTTCAGAAAGCTTGTAATCTCAAGTTTTTCATGGAATTTTCAAAGATGTTTAATATAAGCACCATTGGTCACACGACACACATCAAGACGATCGTCCAATTCTTGCCAAACGTGTCCTAGCATTGCATTGTCAATGGTTGCAACAGCTTCTGTTATACGGGTCTTCAGCTCATTCACGTCTCTTGGAATGGGAGACATATAAACCAGTCCTTTAACAAATCCCCACAAAAAAAAAAAAAATTGTAGGTTGTGAGATCTTTTCTGCGGAATGCACGTTGAACAAGTGTCCATGATTTAGTTTTTTCAAATTCAAACACACAAAACGCTTTTTTTCTGGTTAAGTGAACGCCATTATTGGATTAAAAAAAAAAAAAATTAAAAATTCAAAAGCCTTAGAAAAAACTTAATGCATTTAGATTTAAAATGGCACCGCTTTCACATCTTACTACCAATCATAGTTAAGCAGATATGAGGACTTGAAATGTGCACAAGACTTTTGCAACACCTGTAGAAAAGCTAGTTTGTAAAGTTGGGTAAATTCTTTGTCCAGTCGGATTAAACAAGACACATTCAAGCGACCTAATTTTTTCAAGTTATCTCCCCCTTATACCTATAACTAGTGAGGGTACCTGGCGTTGCTCGGATGAGAGGGTATAGTAAGATTATTGAGCAACACACCCCCTCCCCAAAATGTTTCAATCAAAAACCAAAAAAATGAGTACTTGTGCAGGCGCCAAAAAAAAAAAAAAAAAGAATTAAAAAGAAAAAAAATAAGAAAATAATTAGCCGCAGTAACCAGGCTCAAACCTTGTGAGACTAACCGTAGCCCTCGGCGCAAGAGGGTCCGTGTGTGCCTGGCGTGTGGGGTGGTGGCTGATCCTGTGGTCGGGGCAGCGGAAGAAAGAGTTTCAAGATGGCGCCTGCCTGCTTTTATTAGAGACGGAATCTCGCAGGATCGTGCGAGATCTCGCGGGGATGCAAATTAGCTCGGCCATCTTGAGTAATAAAAATCGGTCCATTGGAGGTGCGAGGCAGTCGAGTTCTGACGTTCGTGGCGATCAGTACAGTGACCGTTGGGTTTCGTTTCTATTCGTGCAGTCAGCTGAGCTTTGTTAGTTGCCTTCGCGCCGTGGCTGTCATTGTTTGTTGGTTTGCTGTGTGTTGCCGTGGTTCTTCAGTGAAACGCTTCGTCGC
Source organism: Euprymna scolopes (assembly GCF_053919585.1). Taxonomy (NCBI): domain Eukaryota; kingdom Metazoa; phylum Mollusca; class Cephalopoda; order Sepiida; family Sepiolidae; genus Euprymna; species Euprymna scolopes. The sequence goes on along the minus strand of NC_136521.1, from coordinate 70,177,556 downwards.
CCACGACGAGTCTCACCGTCTCCTACACAAGATACTCTTACAAGCTATTTCGGCCTCCCCACTCCGAACTTGGTTTTCTTTTCTTCAATGGCGGATAGGTTCGATCTAAAGTTGATACCGGAATTCGACGGATCCGACCCGGTACTCAGCTGGGTTGAGAAGGTCGAGTTACATTGTCAGTTGTCCGGCGTGAAAAATGTCGAGCGCGTGATTCCTCTGCGGCTGACCGGCGGGGCCTTCGCTGTATATCAGCAACTCAGCGCTGAGGAGAAGTGTGACTACTCGAGTATCAAGGCGGCGTTGTACAGGGCGTTCGCCACTGACCCCGCCACTGCATGGGAGCAGTTTGAGACGAGGTCTATACGCTTGGGCGAAACTGTGGACGTGTATCTCGCCGAACTTAAGAAGCTGACGGTGTTGTTCGGCGGTCTTCCCGAGAGGGCCCTAGCCTACAAATTCCTGTCAGGACTCCCCGCTGGAGCAAAGCAGCTCCTGCGAGCAACCTCTACCATGTCCTCACTACCGCTGAGTGACCTAGTGGACAGAGCCAGGACAATAATGAAGGATGACTCGACGGTGCAGGAACCGGTAGTCGCCGTCGCACAGGCCCCACCAAGTGGCGAAGGACCGTCTCAGGGACCCAGCCCGCAAGGTGATGTCATCTGCTACAGATGCAACGGGCGGGGCCACATGGCAAGAAATTGTAGAAGGCGGTCGACGGCTGTTCGCTGCTACCGCTGTAACAAGACTGGGCACATGGCCCGAGACTGTGCGGGAAACGGGCACGGGGACAAGGTGCCAGTGCCGACCTCTTCCCCGAACAGAAAATAAACAAGGCGCTCCCTGTCATTCAGGTCCGAGTTAATGACACGTTATGTTCAGCCCTCCTTGATTCCGGTTGCTCCCGCACCATAGTGTGTGCGGACTTCTGTCGGGCGTGGAAAAAGAAGAACGTCAGGATAACTACCATCACTGGAAAAATACGAATGTGTTGCGGCGTGGGTGTGGTACACATTCGCACAAGAACTGGGAACTCGGCCAACGTCGAAGCGCTGGTGACACGCAAAAAGCCGCTGAGTTTCGACCTGTTGCTAGGCTACGATGCCATCAAAGCCCTGGGCGGCGTGCGCATAACGCGCGCTGGCGTTGTAGAGTTTCAGGATAGACCCCCGGTGTGCGCAGCACTAAGAGTCGACCAGCCGGACTTCAGTGCGGAATTCGACGACCAAAAGAAGGCGTGGACCGCCACTTGGAGGTGGTCAGAAGACAAGGAACCGGCCAAACTACAAAACAAAGTGGCAGAGTACCGTATGCCCGACCAGATAAGGCCTGCATACGAAAACGAGCTCCGTGAATGGATTAAGAACGGTTGGCTGATTCCATACCCCTACGACAAACTTGGACCCCCCAAGGGCCTGATACCGCTGATGGCAGTTGCCCAACCTAACAAGTCAAAGGTGAGGCCGGTAATGGACTACCGTGAGTTGAATGCGCACGTTGATGCGTTCACAGCGGACGCCGACGTCTGTGCCAGCAAGCTGCGAGAGTGGCGCCGGCAGGGGTCCAATGTGTCCCTACTGGACTTGAGAAAAGCATACCTGCTGGTCCGGATCGGCGAGGCGATGTGGCCTTTCCAGACAGTGATGTTTTCCGGGAAGAGATACTGTCTTACGCGACTCGGATTTGGGCTAAACGTAGCACCCCAGATAATGAAGGTTATCGTCAATGCCGTGTTGTCACAAGAAGAATGGATCAGAAAGGGAACATCGGCGTATATTGACGATATATACGTGAACGAAGATATCGTGTCCTCTTCGCGTGTAAGATCCAAACTTGCCGAGTTTGGTCTAAACTGCAAGGACTCTGAGCGGCTTGAGGATGGTGTCCGCGTATTGGGCTTGAGCGTTCAAGAGGAGCGAGGGATCCTGAAGTGGAGGCGTGGAACCGCAGTTCCCGACGTACCCGACGTTTACACAAGACGTGCCGTGTTCTCCCTGTGCGGGAAACTTGTGGGGCACCTTCCAGTATGCGGATGGGTTCGTGCAGCGACAGGCGTCATAAAAAGGAGGGCAAATGCGGTCAGCAAAGGCTGGGACGATGAGATAACCGACGAACTATTGGTTCGAATGTTAAAGGAGACCGTCGCTAGTGTGAAAAAGAATGACCCCGCCACAGGGGACTGGTGCGTGCAGGGAGACGAACTGAGCGTGTGGGTGGACGCAAGTTCTCTAGCGATCGGTGTAGTTTTGGAGAAAGATGGAGCCGTAGTTGAGGATGCCTGCTGGCTGCGACCGGCAAATGATGCTGCCCATATCAACCTGGCAGAACTCGACGCTGTAATAAAGGGCATTAACCTGGCACTTCAATGGGAAGTGAAGAAACTGCGTGTGCACACTGACTCACTTTGCGTGCACCACTGGGTGTCGGACACACTCACGAGCAAGGCCAGGGCACGCACCAAGGCAGCCAGCGAAATGCTGATAAGACGGAGGCTTGAGACTGTGAAAAAACTGGTGACGGAGTACAACCTGTCCGTAGACGTAGTGCTCGTCACCTCGGACTATAACCTCGCCGACAAGCTCACTCGGGTACCACGGAGATGGTATGAGGCTATGAAGAAAGAAGCTAAGCCATTGCCTCTGTGTGCTGCCTCCGTCGAGGAGGACGAAATCAGGAAGATACATCACGACAGTGGGCACCCCGGAGTGCAACGGACCTACTACTTTGTGAAGTTGGCTAGACCATCAATACCAAAAAGCGCAGTAAGAGCAGTGGTCAGGGAGTGCCAAACGTGCCAGTCCATCGACCCCGCCCCAGCCAGATGGCGGAAAGGACAGCTGGGAGTGGACGCGACTTGGAGTCGGTTGGGTATGGATATAACCCACTACGGCAGCCAACACTTCCTCACGCTGATAGACTGCGGGCCAACGAGGTTCGCGATTTGGCGCCAATTGGCAAGGCAGGATTCCACCAGTGTCATCCACGAATTGGAATCCATATTCTACGAAAGGGGGCCGCCTGAGGAGATCCTCACGGATAACGACACGGCGTTCTGCAGCAGGGAATTTAGGCATTTTATGGACAACTGGGGGATCCGCCTTCGACACCGATGCGCGTATGTGCCGAGCGGCAACGGCATAGCGGAGCGATGCCACCGAACCGTGAAGAGGATCGCGGCCAGGAAGAAGTGTACGATCGCGGAGGCGGTTTACAGATACAACACAACGCCTAAGGACACCGTGACTGGCGGCAGTGCGCCCGCTGATGCGATTCATCACTACCACGTGCGCGTCAAGGACGTTGAAGTGTGTCTACCCGACCAACGAGAACCCCAGGGGACGTACCAAGTGGGAGACACCGTCTGGGTGAAGCCACCCGGCGGCCGGTGCACCAGCAGCTTTTGGAGGGGGCGGGTCACCGGCGTCATCAGTGAACAGGCCATACTAGTCGATGATACTCCGCGCCACGTAAGGGATGTCCGGCCCGCTCTAAGCGCTGACCAATCGGCAAGCAGTGGAAGTAGCGAGTCATCCGACGATGAGCGATGGATCCAACCCGTGCCCCACGAACCTGGTGACTCAACTGCGAGCTCTAATGCTGATGCTGATGCTTCCGATGCCACTTCTGAGAGCTCCGATGAGGAAGTCCCGGCAATACCCCTCCGCAGGAGTGCTCGAATCAAACGGCCACGTCCGCCGTGTCACGTATGTGATCTGGCGTGTGGGGTGGTGGCTGATCCTGTGGTCGGGGCAGCGGAAGAAAGAGTTTCAAGATGGCGCCTGCCTGCTTTTATTAGAGACGGAATCTCGCAGGATCGTGCGAGATCTCGCGGGGATGCAAATTAGCTAGGCCATCTTGAGTAATAAAAATCGGTCCATTGGAGGTGCGAGGCAGTCGGGTTCTGACATTCGTGGCGATCAGTACAGTGACCGTTGGGTTCCGTTTCTATTCGTGCAGTCAGCTGAGCTTTGTTAGTTGCCTTCGCGCCGTGGCTGTCATTGTTTGTTGGTTTGCTGTGTGTTACCGTGGTTCTTCAGTGAAACGCTTCGTCGCCCACGACGAGTCTCACCGTCTCCTACACAAGATACTCTTACAAACCTGTAACACTAAAAGGAAAAGGGGGTGAAAAAAGCGACTTGTGACATCACGGGCTTTCGAAATAACATCTTTTATATGTACGTTGAGATCGCAAGGCATGGATAACTTGCAAAAATGTTGCTGCAAAAACCGACCCCTCTTTGGGAACAAAAAATGGCCCAGTTGACGGTCAAAGAATTAATATTTTTGGACAATTTTTGGATATTTGTTGTCCGAGAGATGGATCCTTCTTAACGATACCGATTTTGTCAGTGTTCGTTGCATGCATTGAAAGTTTTTGGGAGACATGCAAACACACATAAACACACATTTGATCTTTTATATATATATATATATATATATATATATATATATATATATATATATATATATAGATAGATAGATAGATAGATTATTTTCCTATTTATTACTATGAATTAAATAACTAATTTAATCTACAAACTAAATTCCCTATAAAAATTTTCGAATATATTTATTTATTTTTTTTTTTTAATCAATTTTCACCCCAAACAAGGCACAGTGCCACTTTGAAGTAGGGGGCTACTATCAGGGACATAAGTTGCAGGGGCATTATGAAGGGAGATGAGTAGCAAGATGTTTGTTCACATTACACTTGAACTTCTGCATATCAGTACGGTTGGGAAAGCAGAATCCCAGAAGGGAGTTCCAAAGTCTTGCAGTTCTGGGGAAGAAACTATTGGAGTAAAAGGCTTTCTTACACCTAGGGATCTCTACTGTAAAGGGGTGGGACTTAGTTGCTTGTTGGGTTTGTCGGGGGTAGTCACGTCGATGAGGTACAAGTGCTTGTAGTTCGTCAGACCATTCACCATTAAAGTACTTGTAGAACAGGCAGAGAGATGCAATATTTCGTCAATGGGACAGAGGCTGAAGCCTAAATGACAGTTCAGGACCTATCAGATTGGCGACTCTCTTTTGAACCTTGTCTAGGAGTGAGACAAGCAGCAGATGCATCAGCCCAAATGTGACAACAGTACTTCATACGTGGGCGAATGGTGGCCTTAGAGAGAAGGTTTCTTGTAGTTATTAAAGGAAACAAGCTTAGTCTTAGCAGCATCGAATGTGACCATCCATTTTTGTCCCCATTCCACTACAGAATGGAAGTCATCCTCTAGTGTTTCTGCCATTTCCTTAGATACGTGTTCATTTGTTTTCCCCTCGTACCTGTTATAGAGCGTGACGTCATTAGCAAATATACCCATCTCCGAAACAATTTTATCAAGGTCATTTATGAATATTACCACATTAACGATTTCATTACCTTTTATTAATTTTCAAATAATATTAATACTTAAATGAAAGAATTAATCAATATAAAATATGATAATATATCACATCTCCGAAAGCCACACGTTAGTTGTATTGTAGCTTAAAGCAAACTCTTTACTATATTAATATCAATATGTTAAATTGTTAATTTACATCAAAGAAAGTTATGTATATTAACATAGTATTTTTATTGCATTTTATAAAGGTATTATTTTTTTTATTATTTTATGTTATTTTATTTTAAACTAGCGGGGATACCCGGCGTTGCCCAGGTGTGGAGAGGTGATATAATAAGGAACCCCGGGGGCAGGGGGAAGAGAGGTGTTAAAAAAAGAGTGGTAGGAGCAGGGGGGGGTCAAAACAACAGTAGGCAGTTTGGGTGGAGAGAGATGTTAAAAAAAAATTCTTTTTTAAAAGTGGTAGTAGGCAGGAAGGCTCGAACCCGTAACGCGAAGGAGGAAAAGAAGGTAAAAAAAAAACCTAAGGTCTTAGCTGATGCGCCCATTGTGCAACCGGAAGTCACGAGCATTCAAATTAAGGATAGTTAATCCAACGGAGACGATGATTTGTGAAAATGGCGACAAAAAAAGCGACCCCTCCTTGTAAAAAACGACCGGGTTGAGGGTGAAGTAATTCATGTTTTGGGCCAATTCTTTTTTTATTTGTCGTCCTAGACGTAGCGCTTCAAAACGATATCAATCTTGACAGGATCCGTTGTGTGTGTCAAAAGATTTTGGCAGACATACAAACACACACACATTTTACCTTTTCTATAATAGACTAGCAGGGGTACCTGGCATTGCCTGAGTGTGGAGAGGTGGTGTAGTAAGGAACCCCAAAAGTGGAGAGAGGTGTTTTAAAAAAAAGTTAAACTGAAAGTCGCGAGCGTTCAAATTAAAGACAGTCAATCCAACGGAGATGATGACTTACAAAAATGCCAACGTAAAAAGTGACTCCTCCTTGTAGAAAACTACCCAGTTGAGGGTGAAGGAATTAATGTTTATGGCCAATTTTTTTATATTTGTCTTCAGAGAGACCAAGCTTTAAAACGATGCTGATTTTATGACGTTCTGGCACGTCTGTCAAAAGTTTTTGGAAGATATACAAACACAGTTTGCCTTTTATATATTAGATTAGATTATTTTATTCGTTTTTTTTTTCATATTTATTTTATCTTAATCTATAATTTTTTTTTTTTTTTTTTTTTTTTTTTGACAATTTGAAGCCAGGGTTTCTAAAATAGAAAAGCTCGATTCTTTGTCAAGTCGGATCGATTTATCAGTAGTTTTGGTTTCAATAAACAGCAAATCTCCGGCTGTGTCGTCTTGTTTGGTTGGTTTTATCATTGTTTGACAAAAATGCAATTCTCAGCTGGTGATGTTTTGCAAAAGACAAACTTGCCTCGAAAACTCAAAGTTTTTTTGTTTTTTTTTTGTTTTTAAGCTTTCTCATTAATAGGAAGTTCGGCTCGGGTCAAACTAGTGAAAGTCATGTTTTTTATTTTTCTAAATATTCCTTGCCTGACGCCGATTAAGTTGTCCTACCAAATGCATACCTTCTTCACTTATATTAATAAGGAGGATGTGTTTGCTGAATTTGAAATGCTGTATCTACAGTTTAAGAAACACGTGTTCTCTTCGTCTGAGGGCACAGCATTACCAAGAGAACATCTTGTTGATCTTGCCTACAGTTTTGTCTTATTGACTCAAAATGCTTTGAGGTGCAAGTCAACCATTTTAAGGCCATTAAAGTCCTGAAATCTAATAGAGAAACCAGACACAAGGCTCAGGAGCCATTATTCTCGACCACAGCAATTATATTATGCTGATACTTGGTGATGCTACAAAATTCAAGCATTTAGGCAATGCCAATGTTAGCAACGGGACACTAAAGAGAGAAGCCAAACAATAAGGTCACTTTCTCAGACTTCATAAAAGAGGATAACTTTACAAAGAGACCTATGGTCAAATTCGTCCATTGGATCCCCAGCGTCCCAGTATGGATGAGTTACCCAAAGCCCTATAGGGAAAAAGTTCATATGAGATTCAGGGTATGGCATAAAGGTTTACTTCATAAGATCGCTAGCTATGGTATAGCTGGAAAAGTCTTCTCAATTATTAAATCATTTCTTTCTGATAGGTTCATAAGAGTAGTAGTTGAGGGGCAAAAATCAGAAGCTCACAGTATTAATGCCGGTGTCCCTCAGGGATCCATCCTGGGCCCAACTCTTTTCCTGATCTACATTAATGATCTTCCAAATCATATCCTTACATCATTTGTAGACATTTATGCTGACGACACTACCATTTATGGTAGCACATCTAAGACAGTAAACGACCAAGTTCTCTCCAATTCTCTCTCCTCTGATCTTGAGCACGTAGTACAATGGGGAAAGGAGTGACTGGTTACTTTTAATGCATCTAAAACCAAGCTTCTCTCTTTACATCATCAACATTCTAATCCACATTTGTCATCAATTGAAATGAATGGCTCTTGTCTTCAGGAGGCCTCAAGTTTTGACAAGCTTCTGGGCTTGACCATTACTCCTGATCTTAAATGGAACACTTATATCAAATCTGTTGCCAAGGCCGCTGGAAAAATGGTGGGATCTTTCTATCGATCCAGTAGATATCTCACTGCTGATGCTATTCTCTATCTATATAAGAGCCAGGTACATCCAAGGATGGAATACTGTTGTCACATCTGGGCAGGAGCTGCTAGAAAGGACTTGTCCTGCCTTGATAGAGTTCAAAATAGACTTTGTAGCCTCGTAGGAGATGTCCTTTTCTCCTCCTTGCAACCTCTATCTCACAGAAGAGATGTTGCGAGTTTGTCTCTGATGTATCGTTATTTTCATGGAAAGTGTTCAACTGAGCTTCAATCTATGGTCCCCCCTCGCAAAACTTTCACAAGAAACACTCGTCTAGCTGTAAACACTATCATTAATTCCCCCCACTCTTTATCTGTGCCTAAACCTAAATGTAGATTCCATGAACAAAGCTTCTTTCTTAGAACTGCACGCCTGTGGAATTGTCTTCCGTTTTCCTGCTTTCCGGCTGACTACAATATGGTTGTGTTCAAGTCTAAAGTAAATAAGTTCTTGATGAGCCGTTCCATATAAGTTATTAAATTTACCAAATTTTCATTACTAATGATTACTATATTGACCAATTTCTACTGTACACTCTTTAACCCTTATCCTTGAGTGGCCTCTGGGCCTTGATAATGTGGTGATGCCTTTGTAAAAAAAAAAAAATAAAAAAAAAATAAAAATTCTTTCCATGGCAGATTCCACCAAAAATGATTTGAGCAAATAGTTAGCCGAGATCCTCACATGTAATCTGAAGATCGTTGTAATGTTAGTGGTTGAAATAATGACAAGGAAGACACAGTAACAATGAATAAATATGTATTAATAAAAATGCATAAAAGAGGTAACTGAACAATATCTTTGCTCGTGGCAAAACTAGTTGTGAACCAATATAGACGTTACAAACACATTAGACAAACTGTTATATACACCAGTTATACAGACCAGACTATATAACAGAGTCATTATATACACAGTTTTATATCAGATTCGCTCTAGTACTAAAGTAGAGGTCTTGGATATGATCTTAAACTATATCCGATGGTGAGGCCTCAGTTTGTGGGCTTTGGGGAGTGTGGAGCCACCTCTTAATTGCCATTGCTCCCAGGTCCATTCTGACCCAGAGTGGTAGTACCTGTTAGGGTTCCAACTATGGGTTAAATAGAAACCGAATTGAAAAAAATACATATACACACACACACACACACACACACACACACACACACACACACACACACACACATATATATATATTAAATTTTTCTTCAAAATAACTGGATTCGTACCTGTTAGGGGCCTAACTATGGGTTAAATAGAAACCGACTTTAAAAAAAAAAAGATTCTATAAAAACATTTTTCTTCAAAATTACAAGATTCGGCATTAAATAACCTGAAAAGGGTTGATATGCCATAAAGCAAAAACAACCAGCCAACCAATCAACTAAAGTAGATGCAGAACTTCAAAGCATAACTAAAATTTTTCTGGCTGATGGTTATCCTTTACACACCATTGAAAAATGTATAATGGTCAAAGGAATGGTTAGAATCTTGAAAAGATCTCTCGGTAGGAGTAATTGAATTAGTAGATGAATGTCTGGCATCTGGTAGAATGCTCCATCCCAATCAAAAACAAAATGATAAGAAAATTAAAACAGAGAGAATAAAATGTTGCTTTTAAAGATGGAACAAGTGGTCGCTGCCAACAAGAAATCAATGGTAAGCAGCTGTTATGATAATGCAAATTCAACTGCAATGGTTATCGAAAGAGATGGAGGGTACTGATAATCTGGGGAGACTTATTGTTACTCAGATGCCAGAGAACACCACAAGTTGTTCTCAAAGAGAAATCTTTGATGATGGCTTGTGTGATTATTCCTAATGAGTACATAATAACTAACAGACGCCACGGGATGAAAAAAAATATTGAATCAACAAATATGTGCGGATAAAGCCGATACTTTTCTGGATAGTGCAAAAAAATTAGTGTTTTTGACAGAAAAGCAATAAACGTATCAAATATGAGTTTATTAATATTTCTATGAAAATAGTGTTCATTATATTTTAAACATAAAACTGATGCAAATGAGATGAATTAATAAGTCCTTATAGATACTCATGAAGTAATATTGTGCTACATAGTTCAATATAAATAATAAAATCACATCGTAAGAAACAATTTAGTCCTTTGACAGACAATGTTTTTTTTTATTATTTTGGCTCCGTTTCTTACAAATGCCCCCCCCCCTTTTTTTTGTATAACGTTTTTGCTGATTTTTTTTTTTCTTCAGTGAAAAACAGCTGCACATCGAAATTACTAGGAGTTCATTTGTCACACCGTTACAACAATAGTCATATATTATTATAATGATATTTGAAAACGAAGCTACATTAAATGGAGGTCACTTTCATATTCTTGTTTAGCTTGGCTGCTTTAAAACCAAATTTTGCGAATTTGGACTTTTTTTAAAAAATAGTTTAGCCTTTAAAAATTGCATTTGGTCTTTTCCAAGGTATAACGTACAGTATTTTTTTAAGTGAAATTGCTCCAGACAAGGCATGAAACCGCATGATATAAAGAACTAAAAAAAAAAAATACTACTTTATGGTCAAAATTTTGCCAACAATAAGTGTTAGATGGAATTGATTCTGACCCAAAAAACAGTTCTTCCCTCTTTGTCAGAAACCTTGCTCCTGGAATGTGAGGACTAAAAGACAAAATAAAGAAGTGGCTGACAAAAGTAAAACCAAGATCTACTTTCTACTTTCCTTAACTAACTCCGGAAGAAACATGAAGAATATCATCATCATCATCATCATCATCATAATAATAATAATAATAATAATAATAATAATAATAATAATAATAAGCGGGACCTGTGGAAATTCCACAGAGGCATCTTTCATATGCAATATATTACTGCTGGCATTCTGTGGATGTTCAGCCTGAATGGAGACCCCGCGATATTATTGTAGCCATTTTGTTAAAATTGTAAAAGCATTTATCTAAGTAATCTGGTTAATGTAGTGTCATAATATATCTGGTTATGTCTGTTTATCTTCAATATCATTATAGGAGTCTGACATATTTCCATTGTATGGACGTTTGGCGCAAACAGAAACCCCACAATATCATTATACCATCTTTAGACAGAACAGATACTACCCTTGGATCCTATCCAGAAGAGCAAGAAGGTATATTTAAGTTTACCATACGGCTCAAAAGCGAAATAATTTTTTTTTTTTTTAATTTTGTTTTTTTTTTTACATTGCGTCTTTGGTGATCGGGAGATCCTATTTATTAAAAAAGGGGATAGAAGGTAACATGCTACAAACATTAAATTAATGCATCTACATACAATAATTTAATGTTTGTAGTATATTATCACCGTCTATCCTCCTTTTTAATAAATAGGATCTCCCGATCAAATAATTTGTAATCTGGAAACCGCGACACACCTACGTGCATACCTTGAAGGTATATTAATATATAGACTTGCAGAACTCATGGAAATTCCACAGTAAGTAAAAGTTTTTTAAACACATTATAAATAAAATGAATAAAAATGAAAATAAAACAAATGATGACGAATTTAAAACAATTTTTTTTAACCTTTTAACATTAAAAAGAACTGATTTTTAAAGATTAAAATGTTTTTCAATGAAAATTCAACACACAACATTTTTTTTCGTTTTTTTTCTGAATAATTTTTTAATCTAAATTATAAAGGAACAGATTTCAATTCACTTGTACATTTTTTTTTTAATTTAAAAAGAAACTATAATAAAAAAAACTTTACTTTTCTCGACGTGACTTTTTTTTTAATTATAAAGTAAAATAGCCAATTTGAATCCGTAAACAGACAGCCATGTTTGTTTTATTTATTTATTTTTTTTTTTTAATTTTTGGAGAGGAAATGGTTATAATGATTTTTAACTGATTAGGATCGACTAAAGGGAAGTAATTCGTTTCTCATTAATTGATGATGATGATGATGATGATGATGATTTTTTGTGACACTGGACGTACGGACAAGTAAATTAATATTTAGATAATAATAATATTAATAAATGACTGAATAAAAGAAAAGAATTTTTAGATTCGTCTACTCTAAAACGATTTAATTAAGGGCAAACAATGTGCGAAGACCAACAATGAAAGAGAAATGGCAGACTCTAATGCAGTCATTAATTTTCAAAGCTCATGAGACTTGGTAATTGTATCCATTTGTTTTTGAACCTGTACGACAGGTTTTTAACAACAAAAATTAAAACAGTGGTTCTTTGCATTATCAGCGCCATGTAAAAAATAGTGTCTGGTTGTTTCCCAAGTAGGTCACGGTCTGCACGGAATGCCCTGATTGTTATTTACTAGAAGCATACCCGTCCCAGGCAGGGTAAAAATAATCACCTGGACAGAACAGTTATGTACCCTTAAAAAAATTAAAATCAAGATAGAATGAGGACCTTATGCTGTCCTTGTCTCAATACGGCGATTCACTCTGGGCAGGTTGTATCAGCTTTCTCTGTATCATCGATAATAATCTATATATTAATACGATAACGTGTGTGTTGTTTTGTATGTCACGCTTACATCTTTTTTCTTCCGAGTGACTATCATTTAATTGTTATGACCTTCTATTTCTTGTAATAAACAATTTTACCAAAAATTCTTAATAAGTTTTGGCTTCTGTTTCGATTATAGCTGATGGCACTCAAGTCATCTATTTTTTTTTTTTCTTCATAAGTTTTGGTTTCGATTTCGATTCAAGTTAATGTACTCAACTCATATGGATTTTTTTTTTTTTTTTTAAATCACAACTTTATAATATATAAAAATCAATAGAAAATTGACTCTATAATAATATATACGAAATCTGCATAAATTAAAGTATCATATTTAAGCATATTTTACGACTGGGCTACGCCGGGCGTTGCTACTAGCTTAGATAAACATTTTTGCAGTTTTAACAAAAGAGCTACCATACTATCAGCGCGTCTCCATTTACAGTGAACATTTACAGAATGCCAACATCAATATATTACATATGAAAGAGTCCACTGTGGAATTTCCACAGCTTTTTTTTTTTTTTTTTTACAAAGGAGTCGCCATTAATCAATGCCCGGGGGGGCACTGGAGGATTAGGGTTAATAAGTGCACAGTAGGTAATGGGAAAATATCGCAGTCTTCATTGGTAACTTGAATTACTTAAGGGGATGGCTCATCAAAAACTTGTTCACGTTGGACTTGAAGACTACCATAGTGTAGTCAGTTAGAAAGAGTCCACTGTGGAATTTCCACAGGTCCCACTAATTTGAATTATTTGGACTACTGTTCTCCTCTTGGCTGTTACTCTTACAATGTTTCAGATGATGTAAACTCTTAACTTTTTCAGGTGTATCTTGTTGACCTTGTGGAAATCTTTTAGCCGGAAATGACCACCGTTCTATGTTCATATGAAGCGTTTTATTTATCTGCTCAGAACCAACTACTGTGACGTCCGGAGAAACGAGATTTGAGGAATAGCAGTCTTCTTTGGTGCATTTTATTTTAAAAGAAGGGTAGTACCTTTCTAGAAAATAATACCTTTCTGATATGGATACTTTATCCAACATTTCAAAGAAAGAATTATCAGATTGACAAGAAAGTTCTTGCGGTTTTTAACTTTTAAATTCAGATGAACATATCTCGACTCAAACAAAAATTTATTGATCGAAATAAGCACCATCAGAATGAACACACTTCTTTTGCCAACGCAAAACAACGTGTATTTATGCCAGTGACGTAAAAATCTTGCGTTCTGGTGACGATGAAATCGCTGAAGGTGTTTTTAATAGCACTTAGGTTTTTGAAGCATTTCTCACGCAGATAGTTGTCGAGTGGGAGTCAATAGGTGAGAGGTTTGGAGAGTATGGCAGATGAGGCAGAGTTCTGTAGCCTAATTCATTCAACTTCTGCATGGTCGGTTTAGCAATGTGCAGTTGGGCATTGTCATGAAGGAGAATTAGGCCTTTTCTGTTGACTAATGCTGAGAGTTGTTATCAAAGTTTCTTATGCATTTCATCCATTTGTTGACAGTACTTCACCGCCGTAATGGTTTCGCCTGCATTAAAAAAACTATAATGTATGAGACCGATTGCATAAAAGGTTATGTTTGAAATTCCATACAGATTCCCGAGTTCAGTAAAAAGATTCTCAATTTCAACAAGATACACTTAAAGAAGGTCGGAGGTTACATCGACCAAAAAGTTGTGAAAATAACATACTACATGAGAACAGTAGTCCGAAGAATCCAAATAATACGAATAATCAATCCTCATCTCAAAAATTCAGTAACGTAACTTTTGTTTATTTTAGTTAACATTGTGAATAAAATTAGAATTTTATTCACAATTTCTCTATAAATCATCTGTAAGTGATTCAACTACGATTGTCTAATTCATGGTTCCCCAAACTATGGCACACAGGCCAGATCTGTCCCGCCAATGTCTTTTATCCTTCTCGTCGATGTCTTTAATTCAGCTCACAGAGCCCTTATGAAAAATGTAAAAATATTTAAGAAAAATTTTGAAATGGAAATGTCTGAAAATATTTTGGTGGTTTTCCTTTTTGATTAAAAGAATGAAATTTTAGAGAATGAGTTTTATTAAAAAACAAAGCGAATAAACAAAACAGTACAAAACACGTCCAGGTCATTTCGTTTTTTATTTTTATTTATATTTTTTATTTATTTTGTAAATTTTTTTATTTTATTTTTATTTTTATTTTATTTTTATTTATATTTTTTATTTATTTTATTTATTTTTTTATTTTATTTATTTTTTTATTTATTTATTTATTTATTTTTTATTTTATTTATTTATTTATTTATTTATTTTATTTTATTTTTTTTTTAGTTTTGTCACCGCATAACTCTTAAAAATCAACAATATACCCTCCACCTTTGGTAATCTCTAGTCTAATTCCTAGTTACCGAATTCGGAATCACCCAAACTTTGTCAAAAATACCGAACATTTCAAACACTACATCCTAAAAAGAAACAAAAATCTTTCCTTATGTTTCTGAATTTTTGTGATGAGAATTGATTCTTTGTATCATTTAGATTCTTTGGACTACTGTTCTCATCTTGATTGTGATTTTCACATTTAGTTCTCATTATCGTTGTGATTTACTTATTTCATTTTTGGTGTGAGCGACTGAAAAATACAATTGCAAATTACTTAATATTTTTATCCGGTCATGGCTAACAGAACAAAACCGTACGATTCCCGTGAAGTAATAAAGACTTGCATTCGAAATTCTGTCCAAATTCCGTCCAAAATTCCGGAGTTCAACAGAAACATTCCAGAGTTCGATAAGATACACCTGAAGAAGGCTGAAAGTTACATCGACCGAAATGTTCTGAAAATGACACTGAAGATGAGGACAGTAGTTCAATGAATCCAAATAATATGAACCATCTGTTCAATATTTAGATAAGAAGAGGTCAGTTCACTTTGTAAGCTTAACGTAAATTGGTATGAGGTGACATTTTCTTGTGTAGGTAATCAATCTATCTATATATAAAAGTGAAAATGTGTGTGTGTGTGTGTGTGTGTGTGTGTGTGTGTGTGTGTGTGTGCGTGCGTGCGTGCGTGCATGCATTTCCCTACCAAATAACTGTGCCGATTTTCGGTCTACAGACTCGAGATTTGACATAAGAAGTATTGAGATTTGGGAAAATCTTCTTAATTGGTTTTCGGCCAGAAATTTTATCAGAGTTCAATGGTTTGACCTTTGAAAACTTTACCAAACTCCTCCGTCAATTTTGGTTCTAAACACTTGAAATTTTAAATCTAGGTTACTTGGACATTGATCAAATTTTTAATTTGATCAATGTCCAAAAAAAATGTTAAGGGGCTAAAATTGGGGTCAAAGTTAAAAATAATTTGACCTCTGCGGTCTCTACCAAATTACTCGGCCAATTTCTGGTTTAAACATTTGAAATTTTACATAAAGGGTGTTCTGTCAGTTTGGCCTGAGCAAAGCCAGGTTGAACTGCTAGTTTACAATAAACTAACATAGTAAACTTCACCCACATAATGTGCACACCTGTATAACGTGCATGGGTGACTTTTTTTTTTTTATTCATTTTCATTCCAAACAAGGTATATTGCCACTTGGAATGCAAAGGCTACTTTTTGGGATCCTATCTAACAGAGAACTGTGGGGAGTTGAGCAACAAAATGTTTGTTCACATTACATTCAAATTTCTGCAAATTACAGTCAGGAAAGCAAGACACAGGGAAGGAATTACAAAGTCTAGCAGTCCAAAGGAGAATAGGAGGCTTTCTAGCATCTACGGACCTCGACAGTGAAAGGGACAGGATTTTGCTGGCTTGTCAGGTTAGTCGGGAGTATGTACGTCAAGAGGGCGCAAGTACTAAGAGTGTATCAGAGCACATTCCATTAAAGTATTTGTAAAAGAGACACAAGGGTGCAACAGTGTGGTGATGGGACAGAGTTTAGAGCTTGGCAGATAGTGTGGAACCTATTAGATTTGAGACTCTTTTTTTCTTTTTTTTTTTTTTGAACCCTATCTAAAAATGGGAAGCTAGAGGTAGATGTTCCAGGCCAGATGTGACAACAATACTCGATGCATAGGTGAATTGTGGCTTTTTGAAGATATAGAATACTCTCTGATGCGAGTGATTTTTTACCATGGTAAAGGGAGACCACCTTCTTTGCAGCAGCCTTGGCAATAAGATTTTAAAAACGTTTTCATAATCTTCAAAATTATTTGTATTATTTGGATTCTTCGGACTACTATTCTCATCTTGAGTGTCATTTTCACATTTTGGTTGATGTAATCTCAGACCTTCTTCAGGTGTATCTTGTCAAACTTGGGAATCAAAAACAACTGCGAATTACCTAGGCCCTCTATCCAGTCATGGCTGCCGGAACGAGAGCATGCTACCCCTGTGAAGTAAATAACGGGCTCCGTTCAAAATTCCGCCCAGATTCTTGAGTTTCACAAGATACACCTAAAAAAGGTTGGAAGTTACATTGACTGAAACGTTGTGACAATGACACTTAAGATGAGAACAGTAGTCCAAAGAATCCAAATAATAAAAATAACCAATCCTCATCTCAAAAATTTAGAAACGTAATATTAAAAATTATTGTACCATAAAAACATGTAGTGTGCATAAGTGATTTCAACATAAAATTTGCTTGAAAAAAAAGATCTCTATCGATGTTGATTTCACACTCTGAGCATTTCAGAATTGGCAGGCGGAAAGTGGTTTCATTTTAGTTGTATTTAGTATCATTTTACACAAAGAAAGATGACCCATTCCTCTTGAAAAATAAACCAAGAGAGGGGTGAATTAGAAATCAGCTGAAATTTTGTCTGATAAAAGCACGACCATTGGCTGCTGAAAACGAGAGCAGAAATAAAGAATCTGATTGGTTAACCATCAAAATTAATATCACATCTCTATATAAAAACATGCCATAACATTGAGGATAAAATACAGAAAATTCTATGTAGCTCAATTGTCATATATATTTTCAAAACTTACTATATATGTGTGTGTGTGTGTGTGTGTGTGTGTGTGTGTGTGTGTGTGTGTGTGTGTGTGTGTGTGTGTGTGTGTGTGTGTGGAATTCACTCATAAGCTAATAAATTCATCAGTAAGAATTTTTTTTTACTTGGGAGTCATCACTTATCAAGGTCCGAAGGCTACTTGAGGATAAGGGTTAATGAATGTCAGGTGGTAGTGTAGTAATCGTTAATGGTGTAAATTGGTTAGAACTTGATTATTTATGGGGACGGCTTAACAAGAATTTGTTTACATTAGATTTGAAGGTTATCATGTTGTATTCAACCGGGAAGCAGACTAATGGAACAGTATTTCATAGGCGCGAAGTTCTTGGAAAGAAGCTTTGATCATGGAACCTACGTTTAGATGTAGGTACAGTTAGAGAGTGGGGGAAATTGTATATCGTGGTTGTAGCTAGTCGAGTATTTTTTTTTTTTTTGTGAAATTTTGTGGTGTAATGGGTGGGTGGGGAAGTTCATCGTCAAAATTCCGAATTTTGGGAAATTTTAGCAATGGATATTAACATAAACCTAAAATTTTATTTTATAGAATCTCTGCTATTATGTGTGTGTGTGTGTGTGTGTGTGTGTGTGTGTGTGTGAGAGTGTGTGTGTGTGTGAGTTCCTCATAGGCTCAGTTGTTTCGGAGCCAATCTTTTGCAAATTTCACACGAAGCTAATTTACATGTCTGACAGTGTTCTTAGATATGTTTTGTGCAGAATTTCATCCGATAAATATCGAAAATCGAAAAAATCCGATCTTAAAAATAGTCTTTTCTCTCTTATAGATAAAAAAGAATCATTTTTACAGGGGAGTATTTTACGTTACACAAATCATTTCTTCTTAATAAAAACAGGTTTTATTATAATCTGGAGATATAGCTTAGTCATAGAGGATTGGCCTACAGATCGAATGATCTTCTGTTTAAGCCCGGTGTATATCATCATTTTATTTAAATTTTTTCTAATTAATAAGTTCAGTTTATGATAAAAAAAAGGTACCATTTAAAATTGCTGCAAATCATTTCATTTTTTTTACATATTTTAAAATTAAACATTAATCAGAAGTGACTTTTCTAAGGCATTCATCAAGCCCAAATATCAGCTGACGTGATATTGTAAACAAACACAGACGGAATTTGATGAACAACATTATCATTATTATGTTTATTTATTTATTTATTTATTTATTTTGCGAATTAGTCCACCGAGCAAATTATTCCTCGTAATCTATAATAATCAATAGAGGATTGATTCTAAAATAATACATACGAAATCTGCATAAATTGAAATAGCATATTGTACGCTGGGTTGTCAGCTCGTCAAAATCATATAAAGATTCTATACATAAGGTTTAATATCTTTATATCTTGATTTTAATCTTTATAAGAGGACATAAAAGTGATACAAAACGGTTTTGTTCGGATTAATTTTACCCATCTTGGGACGGGCATTCCTTTAGTAATGTATGTGTGTCTGTGTTTGAATATTTCAAGGAGAAACTTTTGGACCAATAGATAAAATAAGTAAAATTTATGATTTGAGATTAAACTTATTTCATTTAATCGCGAAATGTTTATTTCAATATATTTTTAAGGTCGAATTAATAATAAAAAATATATATACAAAGTTCATTGTTTTTGTAAAATTGGAACCTCCTTCACTCGTCCCAGTGCACTGAGTAACCGGCTGTCTTGTAACGTCTGAACAGCCAAAACTCTCCCCACATTTCCAAGCGACCTGCTTTATATTATATTCACCCACGTGAGATTACATGAGACCATTTCTGTTAAATATCACAGACGCCATCTTGCTTTTTCTTTTTCCTATCCAACGCACATGACAAGCAGACACGTGGGCACTTCACAGGTACGTCATGTTTATGTCCGTTTCTGTTTTCCCCACATCCTCCCCCTGATCTCATGATCACAAAGATGGCAGGGAGGTGGCACTCTCTTCTGTCGGTGCTTCTTTGAAGGGGGACTGTGCAGGCCTCTTGTTCACTTGCACTCCCATCTGCAGTCTGAGGGTCGAAGAACACTGCCTCCCCTGAAAGGCTACTAATATCGGATTCGCTGCTTGATGAGGATAAGGATGGTGCAAACCAGAGCGATGGCCCACTAGCTTCAGACCCAAAGTCGTTCCCGTCATCCAGTGGTGGTTGCAACTGTGTCGCCGGCCTCAGGCCCCTAACATGACGGTGCACACCGTCAACCATGACTGACTGCTGACTCACTACATCGGTCACTCGGCCCGGTGTATATCTGTCGGCTTCCCGGCGGCTTCACCCAGACAGGATCCCCTGGTGCGTACAACCCCTGTCCTTCCTCGTTGGTGACTTCTCTGTTGGGGTAGATTCCCTTTTCTCAGACTCGGTATTGGTATATTGTATTTGCAGACGTTGTTCTTGGAGAGACGCCATCTTTTGGCGTGATGTTGTACCAATATACGGCTTCTGAGATGCTGCATTGCTTCCTGGTCACGATTGTTTTGATACTGCAATGGCTCCTCTCAGCAATACCGTTGCTAGATGGCACATAAGCACACCACAGTCACAGCCACACTCCCCACTCATTCAGGAACTGCCTGACCTGCTGGCTGCAGAAGGCTGGGTCATTGTCCATCAGCACCTCTTTGAGTGCACCTCTTTCAAAGAACACAGATGACAGCTGGCGAATAATGTAGGAGGAGTTCTGGCGTCCAAGTGGTCTCCAGACCGCGAAGCACATAGGTCCACAATCAATGAGGGTGAGGAAGTGATTGCCACCATAATGTGTGATATCCATGCCCACTCTCTGCCACGTGCCGCTCACTCCCAATCGCCCTTTTATCCACTGTATCGGAACCGGATCAATTGATTGACATGCCTCACAACTTTCCACTGCTCTCTTGACATTTGCTCTTCTTACTTCTGGGTCAACCATTTTGGCAAAATATAATGTCTGCTTAACTCCTAGGTGTCCGCATTGCTGATGGCAGGGGGGTGGCACTCTCTTCTGTCGGGTGCTTCTTTGAAGGGGGACTGTGCAGGCCTCTTGTTCACTTGCACTCTCATCTGCAGTCTAAGGGTCGATCCACATTACATTACACGATCCGCATCCATATTACATGTGACGGTTGCACATGGCTGTTGCAGCATCTCAAAACCTTCCTAGGTATCAGCCAGCAGCCACCGTTGTGGTACTCGTGTCAGCACATCTGCTCTGTTGCTTGCAGACCTGATCAATGTTACATCTACGGTCAGGTTGTACTGTTTGATTGTATCGACTAGGGTGGTGAGCCGTCTTCATATCAACATCTCGCTCACTGCCCATGTGGTTAGCCGTGCTCTTCCAGTCAATGTATCGGTTATCCACCGATGAGTGCATGCAGAGTCCGTGATAATATGTAGTACCCTGACTTGCCACTGAAGTACCAGGGTAACTCCTTTCAATGTGGTATCAAGTTCGGCCAAGTTTATGTGCCTAGAATCATTCTCTGGACGAAGCCAACAGGCGTCTTCGATATATTACCATCATCAACTGCAAGGGCAACTCCAAGAGCTAGTGAACTAGCGTCCACCCAGACAATGAACTCGTTCCTGTAAACACACCAGTTCCCTCACACAGGGTCATCACAAGTCACCCTGGCCACAGTTTCCGGTAGCAATGCTCAGGAGCGTGGCATCATGCACTTTATCATCCCATCCCAATGATACGGATGTGGCACAACGTTTTATGGCTGCCACTGCCACCCTGAGCCAACCACACACAGGGAAATGGCCCACCAGCTTTCTGCAAACAGAAAAAATTTTCCAACGAATGATGTTGGATGGGACTTTTGGAATGTCACCACCTCTCCTCCAGTAGAGCCCCTCCTTGCTACTGCTCACGTGCAGGCCAAGTACTTTTGCCCCGTCTTGCAAATGCTCTGGTTCCTTACATGTCAGTCCGAAGTTCTCAAAGTGCTCTTTGACTGACTGGGCAGACATGAGGCTCTCATTTACAAAGATATTATCAATGTAAGACAATGTTGCCTGACACACAGCCTCATCCTGTTGCCGGATTGCGTGCATAATTGCCATCATAATGCCTGGTGCCACATTGAGACCAAACCCTAACCTGGTCAGACAATAGCAACTTCCTTTAATTTCCACAGTCTGAAATGGCCACAGCTCTTTTTCAATGCCTATCTGCAGGTAAGCTCTGCACAGGTCCAAAATTGCCACGTCTGACCCTTGCTGCCACCACTCCCTTAATTTGAGTGCACAAACATCTACTCCTGCTGTGTACAGGTTGACATATTCATTAAGTTCATGGTAGTCCATGATGGGTCAGACCTGTTTACTTTCTTATAAGATAGTCATCAGGGGAATCAGACCTCGGGGGGGGGAGGCCGAGCTCATCCTTGGGGTATGGAAGTAGCCAGCTATTGTTGATCCAAGTCTGCAGTTCTTATTCATACTGCCCCCTGAGCCTCATTGGAGGGAGGTACTCAGATAGTCGGTTCCATAAGGATATTGGTGGTTGATCGTCAGCCCATTTCCAAGATGCCGTCCACATTCTGGTTTCCCTGTTGTACTCTGCATGAAAGTCAGGCTCATCCAGGGTAATTGTGGCGCAAACACGTTTCTCATGTTGGGAGAACTCTATCTTTCCATTGCAGTCCACAGTGATTCCACCCAGCTGTATAATCAAATCCGTCCCTAGAAGTAGGTTGTATCCAAGCAGCTCCCCGTCCACCACCAGGGCTTGCACGACTACCGCAGGCCCATCGCCGATGCTTGTGCTGATGACGCTCACCCCATAAGAGGCCAGCGACCCACCACCCACGGTTAGCACTGGAATTCTGTCCTTGTACCAAGTGTCGCAACATGCCTTGCGCGCCAGGGTCTGGGTGCACCCAGTGTCTACAAGGGCGAGGCATTCACATCCATTAACGTGCATAGTCACTGCGGGCAGTGCCTTTGTCAGTGACGATCTGGAGAGAAGACTGGCGCTGTAGCTTCCTCCCCTTGCCCGTTTCCCAGACAGGCATGGCCAGGTGTCCCCAGTTTTTACACTTATAGCACTGAAGCTCGCTAAGCCTTCTAGTCAGTGAGCACAATGAGAGACAATCACGAGCCAAATGGTTGGACCCACCACACTTGTAGCAGTTTGTACTGTGCTCAGGTCCTGAGATCCACCCTGTGATGGCTGCATGGCTGCCGCGTGGTCTACAGTCTCTGGACTCCTTTTTAGTATCACCCAAACCCACGCTAATACTTCCGAGATATCCATCTTGTCTACTTGGGATGAGGCTCGGAGCAGATCTTCCACACCAGCGGGCAGTCCTGCAATAAATGCGCACATCAGGCCTTTCTCTGACATTCCACCAAACAGGACCGCAAGCTTCTTCAGTTTTGCCAGATAAACATTAACCGTCTCTCCGGAATGTAACTTGCGTGCCATAAACGCCTTCCATGCAGTAACCGGATCTAATGCAAATGCTGTGTAGAAGGCGTTTTTGATGCAGGTGAAATCTGTCTTCTTTCCATCCATTAGCTGCTGGTATACAGCATATGCGCCCCCAGCGAGATGCATTGAGACCATGCATTCCAGACGCTTCACCTCACTGAGCTGGCATATCAATTCTGCCTTTTCCACCCATTCCTGTACTGACTGCTCAGCGCTGCTGCCATCAAACAGTGGAATCAGCTTAGGATCAAATCCCGACGTCATGCCGAAATAGCTTGTAGAACTGAAACCTCCTTCACTCGTTCCAATGCACTGAGTAACCGTCTGTCTTGTAACGCCAACTGTTTAGCGTCTGAACAGCCAAGGCTCTCTCCCCACACCTCCAAGCGACCTGCTTTATATTACATTCATCCACGTGAATCTCGCGAGATTACATAAAACTGTTTCTGTTAAATATCACAGACGCCATCTTGTTTTTTCTTTTTCCTGTCCAACGCGCATGACAGGCAGACACGTGGGCGCTTCACAGGTAGGTCATGTGTATGTTCGTTTCTATTTTCCCCACATTTTTCCCATGAGTAAAATCAATATATTTCAGTTTTTATGGATGAATTCGTGTGATTTTTAAATAATAAAAGAAAAAAAACTTAATCTTTCAATATTTACCCACTTTTTTTTGGGGGGGGGGGCGGAGGGGGGTTAAAAATGTATTATTTGCAATAGTTATTGACCTAGGCTACGTTTTTCAACTCTTTTTTTTTTTCACTTATGGCGGCATTTAAAATTCAATACTTATAATGCACATACCAATCACAGGACGAAGATGAAATATTCCAAAAATTAGGTAATTTGATCAAAATTATTTTTAATTTTTATTCAAGAAAATTAACTTTTATGACTAAACAAGTCGTAGTGTTTTTGTCGGTCATGATAGCAATCCAATGAAATAAATAAGGGGGGAAACAACTCAAATTGAAGTGGAGAGTTAAAAAATCAGCCTTATGTTCAATATAGTTTATTAGTAAAATCGCTAAAAATCATGAATTTTGATTTTCGTAGTTAAAAAAAAAATATTGATCAATTTACGTAATTTTTAGAATGTGACATGTTTTGTAACGAATATGTACATCATAAAGTTAGCATGAGTTGTACAGTGACGCATCTCTGAGCATCGTGTCACTTTCATCAAATGGAAATGTAATCATGTCGTCTTTTCTAGGGCGACAATTTTATCGTGCCACCCTGTACAGGGTATAATAGAAATATCGGGTTTGTATTACTGTACACATAGATTCGAAAAAGTTGTCAAAAAACAAATATATAACAAATAAATGTTATCAAAGGCAAGATAACTTACTTTTCTACCAAACTGGATATAATTTTCATGTTTTTATTCAATGTAACATATTTATTCAGCTCGAAAAACATACAGTGTTTACCGATGTATTGGAAAATTCAAGATGGCGTCTGATTCTCTCTTTAACACGGTAAGTTTGGGAAAAGGTGTTATAAATAAAAAACTATACAAAATACTATTAAAAACTCGCCGAATATATGTCAACCTATGTCACGGTAACATATATTGAGCGAGTTTTTAACAGTATTTCATCTGGGTTTTTATTTATAACACCTTTTCCCAAACTTACCGTGTTAAAGAGAGAATCAGACGCCATCTTGAATTTTCCAATACATCGGTAAACACTGTATGTTTTTCGAGCTGAATAAACATGTTACATTGAATAAAAACACGAAAAATATATCCAGTTTGGTAGAAAAGTAAGTTATCTTGCTTTTGATAACATTTATTTGTTATATATTTGTTTTTTGACAACTTTTTCGAATCTATGTGTACAGTAATACAAACCCGAAATATCTCCTAAATTTTGACATACGATCTTCCCAATCGCACTTGTGCAGTTTCAGGGCAATCCTTAATTTGTATGGTTGGAACTGTATATCAGTGTGTAGAATTCTTCTAACTGTTCGATCAGACAATCCCAAGGCCAAATCATGTTTGCGAGCTGAATGTGTAAGAGACTGAGTAACGGAAAATGTCATAACTTGAATTCTGTTTGGCATTCGAGGTTTCGAGGCCTTCCAGGTAGTTTTCTTTTAAGCGCCGAACCTGTGGCTCAGAATTTTACAACCTATAATTGTATTGATTTTCTGCCTGGAACAGCATCATGCCATCTTAACTTGCAATGAACTCGGAAAGCTCTCTGTGTTTCAGCTACAGATTCACCATTCTTCAAAAACATTTCTACAGTAACAGCATAATGTGCACCAGTCCGAATCATATTGCTTGATAAAAAAAAAACATCTAAAAACAATGGCAAGTTCTGAGCTAAACAAAAACAACATGCATAAGTTCATTAGTAACATATGGTTGAAAGTGGAAGGTATTTCTGCCGCACCCTGTATTTAACATCACTTTAGTTATTTTTTAATTAATTACAAACTTTAATCCAGTAAATGTAGCAATTCAGTTAATTTTGTGAAATATACATTTCAATATGTTTTTAAAAAATGTTATCTAAGTATATATATATATATATATATATATATATATATATATATATATATATATATATATATATAATAAAAATTACAATTAAATTTACCCAAATGATCCAAGATGGTAAAATTAAAGTATATTATAAATATTAAAGAATTAATATTTATAAAATTATCTCAGCCAGATGTAAAAGCTTGATAAAACCAAATAGGAAATAGAGCTTATAGTATGAGCAAACAGTTAATAAAATATGTTAAAAAAACACTTAGAAATGAGTTAAAAACATATTTAATCTGAAAAGGAAACACTAGATAAATGTTTATCTTATCCATTTATCTATTGTTTCTTTTTCAGATTAAATATGTTTTTAACTCATTTCTAAGTGTTTTTTAACATATTTTATTAACTGTTTGCTCATATATATATATACTAGCATTTCAGCCCGGCGTTGCTCGGGTGTTTGGAGGTGTATGTTGAGCAAAAAAAAAAAAAAAGTGGTAGTAGGAAGGCAGGCTCGAACCCGTACCGTAAAGGAAGGAAAGAACGGGGGAAAAACCTGACGTCTTTGCTGCTACGACCACCGCCAAACCAGAAGTGACGTAGGTTTTAATTAAGGCTAGACAATCGAAAGGAGAGGATGACTTTTGAAAATATCGGCGAAAAAAGCGACCCCCTCCCCTGTAGAAAAGTGCTCAGTTGAAGGTGAAGATATTAATGATTTTCGCCAATTTTTCGATATTTGTCATCTGAAGGTCGAGGTTCAAAATGATACTGATCTTGTGAAAATCCGTCGCCTCTGTCGAAAGTTTTAGGCAGACATGCAAGCATGCATACATTTATATATTGGTAACTAAAATTAAGCGACCTAAACCGATTAAAAAGCTTGCCCTATCTCTGAATACCCTTTATGTAAAATTTCAAATGTTTAGACCAGAAATTGTCTGAGTAATTTGGTAGAGACCGCAGAGGTCAAATTTTTTTTTAACTTTGACCCCTATTATGACCCCTTAACATTTATTGTTTGGGCCTCAAATCAAGTTATTAAGTTAGATCCATGTCTAATGAACCTATGTCTAAAATTTCAAGTGTTTAGACCCAAAATTGTCGGAGGAGTTTGGTAGAGTTCTCAAAGGTCAAATTGTTGAATTGTGTACCCTTAATAGCCAAATTTCTGTCCGAAAACAGATTGCAAAGATTTTCCCAAATCTCACTACCCTGTATATCAAATTTCGAGTCTGTAGACTTAAAATTGACAGAGTTATTACGTAGGGAAATGTAGACACACAGATACAGAGACATACTGATACGTTCACTTTTATATATATACATATATATATATATATATATATATATATATATATATATATATATATATATATATATGTATTCAAGCAAATATTATTAAATGCAACGGAGACACTTTGCTTTATGATTCTTTTTTTAATTTTTCGATTTTCCGTATAATTATTTTTGTATCAAAATCAAAAATATCAATAAAAGTTCCATAGTTGTTGCTGTCACGAGCGCTTTCGATTTGTCATCTTCAGGTGTTGAAGTAAAAGTACGAAGGAGCGAAAATGAGAATTAAAAGTGAAAACTAAAATATACAGTAAACGGCGATAAGTTAAAATATATAGAGCCGATCAAAAGTCGATTAAAAATTCGAGTATTAAAATCAGCAAGTTCATGGACACCGTTAACTATAGGAGAAATTAATACATACATTGGGCATACAACGACAACTTTGTCCCGGCGAATAACCATGCATCTAAATAATACAAGTTCTATATATAAACATCTGATAAAAGAACATAACTGTTCCCTCCCCCCTCCAATCTTAGAAAGGCCCTCGTTGACGACATAAAAATTATACAACATGAAAATAATATTAAAAAATTAAAAATTCTTGAAGCGTCATATATTAGAACCCTTCAACCTACTATAAATGATCCTATTTACAATGCCTCCCCACGGGACAGAGTTAGACACCAGGGTCGTTTTTTAACGTGGAGAAAAGGAACAAAAATAAAAATTGTCTCAGTCGTGAAGGATTTCTCCTTCACTGAAAGAGAACAAGAAATTGAAATGCAGCATCTGAAGAACAGATACTACACTTTGATCTTGTCCCGAAGACCAAGTTGAATAAAATGAATGTTTCAAAAGTTTATCAAAATAATTAATTTGGATGAAAAAAATTAATAATTTCTGGCCTCATGAATGACTGGAATTTTTATGCACTTAAAAACTGATCACCCAAAACTTAGATCAATTGATTATATGAGAAAAAGAACACTGTCCCATTGACCTGCTTCCCAGCCGATTACAACATGGTAGCCTTCAAGTCTAATGTAAACAAGTTCTTGTTGAGCCGTCCCCTTAAATAATCAAATGCTACTCGACCTACACTATTAACAATTACTAAACTACCACCTTACATTCATTAACCCTTATCCTTAAGTGGCCTTCAGGCCTTGATAAGTATTTACTACCTAGTAAAAAAAAAAAGCATAATTGTGGAAAGGAGACTTCAAAAAAAAGTTTCTAATTTAATTGATTCTGTACTATCAACCAAGCTCCAACCCCTGTCCCATCGCCGAAATGTTGTATGGCTGTGTCTATTTTGCAAGGACTTTAATGGAATATGCTCTGACGAACTGATAGCACTTGTGCCCTCCGCCCTCACGTAAATACCTCAAACTAACTCAACAAGCAGTAAAACCCTATTCCTTCTTCGACTATCTACGGCAACACATCAAAGGCTGTAAATGACAAAGTTCTCTCTGATTCTCTCTCCTCTGATCTCGAGCGCGTGGTTCAGTGGAGGAAGACGTGGCTGGTTACCTTTAATGCATCTAAGACCAAACTCCTATCCTTACATCATCAACGCTCTGATCCCCATCTGGCATCAATTGTGATGGATGGCTCTCGTCTGTTTTGACAAGCTTCTGGGTTTGACCTTTACTCCTGATCTGAAATGGAACACGTACATCAAATCTGTTGCCAAGGTTGCTGGAAAGATGGTGGGATCCTTCTACAGCTCCAGAAGATATCTCACTACTGATGCAATTCTCTATCTATATAAAAGCCAAGTACGTCCAAGGATGGAATACTGTTGCCATATCTGGGCAGGAGCTGCTAAAAACAGCCTATCCTGCCTTGACAGAGTACAAAATAGACTTTGTGGCTTGGTGGGGGATGCCCTTTTCTCTACCCTGCAACCTCTCTCCCACAGAAGAGACGTTGCGAGCCTATTCTTGTTTTATCGTTATTTCCATGGCAGGTGCTCGTCTGACTCCAATCTCTGGTCCCCCCTCGCCAATCTTTCACGAAAAACACCCGTCTAGCTGAATCCACTGTGAAAAATTTCCCCCTCTCTTTATCTGTGCCTAAATCAAAACGTGGATTCCATGAACAAAGCTTCTTTCTTAGAACTGCACGCCTGTGGAACTCTGTTCCGTCTGCCTGCTTCCCACCTGACTACAACTTGGATGTGTTCAAGTTCAACGTTAACAAATTCCTAATGAACCGCCCTCTTAAGTAAACACTTCATCAAATCTCCACACTAACGTAATGTACTTGCAATAACCCTTATCCCTGAGTGGCTTCCGGGCCTTGATAAGTGGTGATCACTGTGTAAAAAAAAAAAAAAGAAAAAAAGAAGGTGTATCGTGTCAAACTTAAAAATAAAACTATTTGATCAATTTATGTTATTTTTGGAATATGACATCTTCGTTCTGGGACAGATTGTGCACCATAAAATTTTTCTGTATTTTTTTTTTCTTTATTAATTCGATTGAATTCCATACAAGAACCAAAACTGCTCTAGTTTCAAATAAAAAATAGGAGCAAGAAGAATCAATATTGTTATTTTTTATATTTTTATTTTAATCTTTTTTTTTTTTTTAGAGTACTTTATATTCGTCTAATATTATCCTAGTAACAAAAGAATGTGTTTCTCCTGTATTTTGACTTTATTTAGCTGTCGAGATCACTTTTAAAAGCTGTTACCTGTGTTCATTTAATCGCATAAAAATATATCCACACGTGAACAGCATAAGGTAAAACATTTACAATTTAATTTTTCATTTCATTTTTATATATATAATATATATATATATATATATATATATATATATATATATATATATATATATATATATATATATAACTACTTCATTTACTCACATAAAATTAATATACAAAAGTATAAATTTATGCATAAACTTTAAGTATTTACTTTATAAGTGCTCAATATGTAGGTAGAGCTAGTTAGTAATTTATAAAATATATATGGCGATTAAGCTACACTGAATATTCCGCGTTTCATCCATGTGGATGAAACGCGGAATATTCATTGTAGCTTAATCGCCATATATATTTTACAAATTACTATATATAATGCTCCTTACACGAATTGCCATTAGCGTATAAAGTGATGCTCTTTGTGTAAGCAAATCGAGCTTAGGTATTTCGGACGATGTCAAAGCATCGTTAATTCACGACTCACTCAGCAGACGCTGATTAGCGTAATGGTTAGGAGCCTTGACTGTCGTACTATTACCATCTTGTAGTACTAAATTCAATTTACTATACCATTTCAGACTAATCGTTCAATGCTCGATTCAGAGAAGAGAGATAGTGTGGTATTTGTTTTGTTGCCATGAATCCCTCCTCCCATGCATTGTCTCCTCCTTTCAAAAGAAGTAGTTTAGTAAATATAAGGAGAGTAGAAAGATCTTGGGTTTGCTTTCGGCAGCCACGTAACTTTTACTTCTTTTATTTTGTCTTTAGTCCTTATATTCCATGAGCGATGTTTCTGACAAAGGAGGAAAAATTGCTGTTTTCTATTTACTTGCCTCCCCACGAGCACAGAGTTAGACACAAGGTCGGTTTTTAATGTCGAGAAAATCCAGCTCCCCAAAAAGGGGAACTCTGGATAGGAACAAAAGTAAAAATTGTCTGTCTAGAAAGATTTCTCCTTCATTGAATGAGGACAGGTAGAGTGAAGTGTAGTATCAGAACAGATACTACACTTTGTTCTTAGTCAAAAGGCCATGTGTGTTTATTCCATCTAACACTTATCGTTAAGTTTTTAACCTTGAAATAGTATTTTTTTTTTAATTTTATCTCCTTAAATCAAGTGGCTTCATGCCTTGTCTAGAGCGATTTCCATAAAAAAATGTTTATTTGTGATGATACTCTCCTCTTTCCAAGCTATTTCAGACCTAATGTTCAATTCAGAAGGACGGAGATGGGAGTGGAGGGAAATGTAGTACCTGTTCTGTTGTTACATAATACCATCCTCCCAGACTTTACCTCCTTCTTTTATTGAGGGTGGATGGATGGGGGATAATGTAATATGTGTTTTGTTGTTATGAAACCATTGTTGTAGGCATTACCTCCGCCTTTGAGGGATAATGTAGCATCTGTTCTATTGTCATGATACTTCCCTCCTCCTGCATCGAGCCATTATCTACTCCTTGAGGAGGTTAGTGTAGTATGTGTTCGGCCGTCATGATACCATCCACCCAGGCATTATCTTCTACTTTGAGGAATTAGTGTGAGGAGTGTAGTAATCGTTCATTGGTCATATATCACATATACTAATAAAAATATGGTTGTTAGTTTGTATCTAAATTTTTTAAATGAGGATTTGTATTATTTGATTGAAAAATGGTCGATTTCATCAATTTCAATGACAATAAAAATATGGGAGTGTGAAACACCAGTTGACTATCATTCAATCTCGGGCAACGTCAGATCATCCTGCTAGTAATGTATTTAGTTCTAATGTAACAAATTATTATATCCTTGTTTTCTCTTATAAATTGCTCCTCTTAATCGGGTAGAGCTTCATCTATCAAGACAGATTAGCCCTTTCTCTCCGAAAAAATCTATTTTTTCAAGATAACCTTATTTATATATCTACATATCTATAAGAGTGAGAATGTGTGTGAGGACATTTCTCAACCTATATACACAACGAATTTTTGATCTACAGACTTGAAATTTGGTATATAGAGTATTCAGACATGTGGAAAACCTTTTAATTGATTTTCATCCGGAGAAAAGGGCTGCTAAGAGGTCAAAATTGGTACATAGGGGGTTGTCAACTGCTTCACGAATGCGCATGCATGAATCGTTCACATGACAGATTCCTTATGTTAAGAATAAGTAGGTTTGAAAACACTTTTTAAAGATTATATCAAGCTGGCCTAATGGTTATCGTACTTGATTCACGTTCTTTAGGTTTTGGTTTTGATCTCAGTGCGAGTAAATTTTTTACTTACAAGAAGTGAACTGTTTAGAAAATACATAATATTCGCATGCTCATGTCTCAGTTTTTGTATAAATAAAAAATATAATGTTTATCTGTATTTTACGACCTGGCACCGCCAGGCGGCCTGCTACTATATATAAGGTGATCCAAAAGTAACTCCCTATTCTAAAATATTTATAATATATTTTTGAAGTATAATTTCTCCAATTAATGATTATAAGAAGAAAGTATATTACATAAACTTTTATTTAAAATTCAATATGGCCACCACCATTTGCCACCAGCTTTTCAAGTCGACCATGAACCGCATCAACTGATTTCACAAGAAACTCTTGTGGAATGGAACTAATAACTTAACGTATTCTCTAAAAAAGATTAAAAACCAAAATCTTATGACAGATCTGAAAAGAAAACAAAAGCATAGATTTAGTTATCACACATTAAGTAACATACGCACATAAATTGAGAAACACATTACAGCATTTGAATAATTTATAGTTATTTTAGAATACGAAGTTACTTTCAATTACCCTGTATATAAAAAGACAATATCTGTGTGTGTAAGGAATGGTTTCTACCAAACTACTCTGTCAATTTTTGGTATTAAGACTTGACATAAAGCGGATTCAGACCCTTGGAATAAATTTGATTTAGTTTTTAGTTGGTAGAAATAGCTGCATAGGGATCAAAATTAGAAAATTTGGAACTTGGGGGAAGATGTGGCTGGTTACCTTTAATGCATCCAAAACCAAACTCCTATCCTTACATCATCAACGCTCTGATCCTCATCTGGCATCAATTGTGATGGATGACTCTCGTCTGGGTGAGGCCCCGTGTTTTGACAAGCTTCTGGGTTTGACCTTTACTCCTGATCTGAAATGGAACACGTACATCAAGTCTGTTGCCAAGGTCGCTGGAAAGATGGTGGGATCCTTCTACCGCTCCAGAAGATATCTCACTACTGATGCAATTCTCTATCTATATAAAAGCCAAGTACGTCCAAGGATGGAATACTGTTGCCATATCTGGGCAGGAGCTGCTAAAAACAGCCTATCATGCCTTGACAGAGTACAAAATAGACTTCGTGGCTTAGTGGGGAATGCCCTTTTCTCTACCCTGCAACCTCTCTCCCACAGAAGAGACGTTGCGAGCCTGTCCTTGTTTTATCGGTATTTCCATGGCAGATGCTCGTCTGAACTCCAATCTCTGGTCCCCCCTTGCCAATCTTTCACGAAAAACACCCGTCTAGCTGAATCCACTGTGAAAAATTTCCCCCACTCTATATCTGTGCCTAAATCAAAACGCAGATTCCATGAACAAAGCTTCTTTCTTAGAACTGCACGCCTGTGGAACTCTGTTCCGTCTGCCTGCTTCCCTCCAGACTACAACTTGGATATCTTCAAGTCCAATGTTAACAAATTCCTAATGAACCGCCCCCTTAAGTAAACATTTCAGCAAATCTCCTCACTAACGTAATGTACTTGCAATAACCCTTATCCCTGAGTGGCTTCCGGGCCTTGATAAGTGGTGATCACTGTGTAAAAAAAAAAAAAAAAAAAAAGTAAGTTGACTTAATGTGCTCCTCCTACGCATATGCAAATATACATTTATAAACTGTGTTAATTTTTAAAGATTTGAATGTAGTGAATACCAGTTGAGAGCTAAATGTTTTGGTTTCGATTTTAGCTGATAGCACCACGGTCATTTTTTTAAAACTTTTGAAACCATTACTATACATTGGGTACAATATAAGGATCAATAGAGAATTGACTCTATAATAATAAATACGAAAATTGCATGAATTAAAATATCATATTTAAGCGTATTTTATAATCGGGCATGCTAGCATATATATTACTTATTATCTAATTAAGCTTATTAAGAGTGCTCAATAAAAGAAGAGTAAGATATATTTTTATTAGTATAAACAAATTTACATGGTTGCGACACTGGACATGCTAATGTTTCAGTTACTGACCATTTGTCCAAAACATTAGCATGTCCAGTGTCACAACCATGTAAATTTGTTTATATTAATAAAATATATTTTGCTCTTCTTTTATTGAGCACTCTTAATAACCTCGTTAAATTCATTAGTTATCACTCTTGAATACCTTTAATCTGTGTGTGTGTGTGTGTGTGTGTGTGTATATATATATATATATATATATATATATATATATATATATATATATATATATATATATACAAATATGTATGTATGTATGTATAGTCTCCCTGTAGGATTAAAAACAAGACCTTCCAAAGGGTGAATGAACCCTTTTTCAGGGTCAACGGCCAACTAGCACCGGGTGTGTTTGTGTGTATTTATGTGTGTATTGGGGTGGAGAGGGCTCCCGTAAGCCGTGGTGAAGGCAACCTTTCTAGGAGAAGCAAATCTCTGATTTAAAAAACCATAAAGCAGGAAACCAGCACCCGCATTAAGCTGGTCTGCAGTTTAACTTGTTGCTGGCTATCTTGCTCTTGCTTGTTGCTGGCTATCTTGCTCTTGCTTGTTGCTGGATCTCAACATTTTGAACTGAGAGAGAGACTTAGCTGTCGTACAAAGCTAAGACTCTGTAACATCATCTGTGTACAGATACTCCCTCAGGCATTTGTCTATTAAAATGGTTCTGTGGCGATGGAAGTCATTTTTGGGCTCATGGACTTTAAGTGTCTGAGGGAGTGGCACTCGTCTGACAAGACATTGCAATCATCATATATATACATACCAGATTAAAGATATTCAATAGTGATAACTAATGAATTATATATATACAGTATAATCGCATTGACACACCGGTTCTCATTGGATCATCGAAGTTAAACAGCGTTGAGCCTGGTTAGTATGGGTGACCATTTGAAAATTTTGGGCGCTGTATGTGCTCTCCGCTTATCTCAGCATTTGTTTCCAGTTGTCCTGAACATACACTTCACTTGCCATTGGTATTTAACAATGTCAACTCAGTAGAGGTGTGGTTGGAGATTGTGCACCTCCTGCCACAAAAATTTCACGCGCAGGAACCCCTATGTGGGTATCTATAGTGTGTCAAAGACTGAAGGAGCCTTTAGAGAGAGAGAGAGAGAGAGAGAGAGAGAGGTATAAAGAATAATAATTATTATTTAATTATAATTAATAAGACCCTTAAAGAATACTTAAGGATGGACACTGTCTAAACTTTATGTAATAGTCATGACTTCCGTCGTTCGAACACTCAGGATTGTCTAATGTCTGCACAAGTTGTTAATTCCCTTCATTCTCATGGCAGTTATTTGGTGGCCTGGAGTCAAAGGTGGCTTCGTGGCTGGGTTCGAATCTCCTGACTGGTAGGAATCGTCACCTCTTACACTGACGATTACGTAAGCATGAAACACTAGTGTCTGTAGGTAAAAAATAATTATTATTTAATTCACAACCCGCACAGCAGCAGCCGTAATGGTTAGAAGCTTTGACTGTCGCTTGGGCAGTTAGGTTTCGATCCTAGCTTAAGGTAGTTGCCTGTCTAGCCGCACTGATGAGCTGTGATACAGCGAAACAGTATTGTATGTGGATGACCATAATGCTCCCTATCTTGGGTTGAGCATATTGGGAAGTGATATACAAACTGTCATTAGTGTATTAAGCGATGCTCTATGTGTAAACAGATCGAGCTTTGGCATTTGGACGATATCAAAACATCGTTAATTCACAACCCGCACAGCAGCAGCCATATAGTGTAATGGTTAGAAGCTTTGACTGTCGTTTTGGCAGTCGGGTTTCGATCCTAGCTTGAGGTGGTTGCCTGTCTAGCCGCACTGATGAGCTGTGATACAGTGAAACAGTACTGTATGTGGATGACTATTATTTAATCATATATGTATGTATACTGTAAAGTTCAATTCACAATTTTTGAAAAACATATGTTCTTTTATTTTATCATAAAAGTATATGTTGCAGATCTGTTTCATCAGCAATCTTCAACAAACAATAAAAATATGTTATCACTGTATTTTTGAATGCAGAAGACTCTTCAGACAATTCTATGAAAAAAATATATATTCAAACACAATCTTTACGTGTCACAAACGGTCAAATTCCTACCTCTGATGTTGAGGGTGTAATTCACGTTGTTGGTCAGGTGTCCATCTTTTTTATTTAGTTATTTTATATATTCATTTATTTATAATATAGTATATTTGGTATTGCACTATTTATATTATTGCTGATCCTGTTGTAACTGGAAAAACATCACTCTTGGAATATTTACAAGAAAACCCATAAAAGTATATATATATATATATATATATATATGTATGTTTTATTTTTTATTACCGTTTTATCTGCTTAGTTACACATGTTTCGGTTACCGAATCGTATTAACGATTCAGTAACTTCATCAGACATTACAGAAAACGTGTAAAGCAGATAAAACGGTAATAAAAAATGAAACCTATATTTGCTCTGCAATAGTATTTAGCACTTCAGGTTTTATTAATTACGATTTTTGCTATATATATATATATATATATATATATATATATATATATTATTTACTATAATAATAAAATACCTACAGACACTAGTGCTTCATCCTTTTGGGAATCTTCAGTGCAGAGTGTCACGATTAACACCAGTCGATAGATTCGAACCCGGCGGCACAAGTCATCTCTGGCTCGATTAGCAAGGACCATATCCATTCGGTTACCGTTAATCACGTGAAATAACATTGAAATTAAACATTTTATTTTTAAACGTTTTTTACGTCAATCAGAGTGATCTAATCATGATATGATGATCTATGCATAAGAGCTAAATTCAGCGACTTTTTAATTCAACTAAAAGTGCTCAACGATAAGAAACGAGTTTCTTAAAGGGGCTGACATAATTATTTACTATAATAATTAAATACCTACACACACACACACACACACACTCACACACACACATATTATATATAAATGTTTTTATTATTTCAACCTCGGGTGTATTAACTTAATTCATTACAAGTTGTTCCAATCCCCACCTGGCATCAATTGAAATGAATGGCTCTCGTCTTGGGAGGCCTCAAGTTTTGACAAGCTTCTGGGCTTGACCTTTACTTCTGATCTTAAATGGAACACGTACATCAAATCTGTTGCCAAGACTGCTGGAAAAATGGTGGGATCCTTCTACTGATCCAGTAGATATCTCACTGCTGATGCAATTCTCTTTCTATATAAGAGCCAGGTACGTCCAAGGATGGATTACTGTTGCCACATCTGGGCAGGAGTTGCTAGAAAGGACTTGTCCTGCCTTGATAGAGTTCAAAATAGACTTTGTAGCCTCGTAGAAGATGTCCTTTTCTCTTCGCTGCAACCTCTATCTCACAGAAGAGATGTTGCGAGTTTGTCTCTGCTTTATCGTTATTTTCATGGAAAGTGTTCAACTGAGCTTCAATCTATGGTCCCCCTCACCAAACAAGAAACACTCGTCTAGTTGAAAACACTATCAATAATTCCCCCCCCACTCTTTATCTGTGCCTAAACCTAAACGTAGATTCCATGAACAGAGCTTTTTTCTTAGAACTGCACGTCTGTAGAATTGTCTTCCGTTTTCCTGCTTTCCAGCTGACTACAATATGATTGTCTTCAAGTCCAACGTAAACAAGTTCTTGATGAGCCGTTCCACTTTAGTTAACAAATTTACCGAACTTCCATTACTAACGATTACTATATTGTCCAATAGACTACTTTACACTCTTAACCCTTATCCTCGAGTGGTCTCTGGGCCTTGATAAGTGGTTATGTCTATGTAAAAAAAAAAAAAAAAAAGAATAGATGGGATAAAAATTATCCGTCTAGATGATTTAAGTTAAGTTTTTTTTTTAACTTAAATCATCTGACGATATAGGCGGATAATTTTTATCCCGTCTATTGAAACAAGCTATAATGGAATAAGTTAATACACCTGAAGTTGAAATAATAAAAAAACATATTTAGCTCTAACGTATTGAGCACTTTCTTCCTTGTTTTTTTTTTTTACCAAATATACCTCTTAATATATATATAATTTTAATTACATGGTTACATGCATTAAATTACATGTTTACCAAAAATTAAAAAATATATATCTTGCTCTTTTTGTTGACGTCGTTACATTCATTGCATTTTTATTTGGATACGTTTAACCTGAAATAATTATCGGCCTGCTAGTATATCTATAAAAATGAGTGTGTGTGTGAGGACAGTTATCAACTCAACAAATTTCGGATCTTGGTATATAGGGTAATCAGATATGTAGAACGCTTTTTAATGGGTTTTCATCCAGAGAAAAGGGCTTCTAAGAGGTCACAATTGAAAAATTGGTACGTGGGTGTCATCGGATTTTTATCTGTTTGTCAACTGCTTCATGAATGCGCATGCGTGAATCGTTCACATGACAGATTACTTATGTTAGGAATAAATATTTTTGAAAACATTTTTTAAAGAGCATGTCAAGCTGGTCTAATGGTTATCGTACTTGACTCACTGTCTTTAGGTTTTGGTTTCGATCTCAGCTCGAGTATTTTTTTTTTTACTTACAGGAAGTGAACTGTTTAGAAAAAAATATAGTACTCGCATGCACGTGCCTCAGTTTCTTTCCGTTTTTGTTTTTGTTTTTTTACTTAATTTTTTTAAAGGAATTTAACGTATGCTTAATCCCTACTGTATTTCTGTTTATGATAAATAAGAAATCTGCATTAATCAAAATATAATATTTATGCATATTTTTCGACCGGGCAACGCCGGGCGGCCTGCTAGTACATATATATATATATATATATATATATATATATATATGATTGAGATTGTCGGACTGACTTCCTCATCTTGGTTATTATTGTCTCAACATTTCAGCCGTTTTGCCCTCCGGCCTTCATCAGGTGTTTTGTATCGAACTGGGGAACCGTTTGTTAGGAGTCTCGAACCCAACCCTTTATTATTATTACGGGGGCACCGTGTTCGGACTCCAGCTAGGCTCTTGGACATAGTTGCTGATTCTCTGTTTTGAATGTTACTTTTTCACTGCCTTCGTTCAGGATTGAACTCAGCACCTTTGGGTAACTGTAAACTCTGATACAACGTCTAGGACTACTCGGCCATATGTCACTAGGACATATTCGATACAATATCGATACAAAACACCTGATGAAGGCCAGAGGGCAAAAACGGCCGAAACGTTGTGACAATAACAACCAAGATGAGGAAGTCAGTCCGACAATCTCAATCAATGAAAACACCTCATCTCAAAAATACAGACAATTACTATATATATATATATATATATATATATATATATATATACATATTCAAATTTAATTGACTAGTATATATATATATATATATATTCAAATTTAATTGACTAGTATGTATATATATATATATATATAAATATTCAAATTTAATTGACTAGTATGTATATATATATATATATATATTCAAATTTAATTGACTTTTTGAACTTCACTATAGTCCATTCACACACACCTCGAATTTCAGTTTCTTCTTTTTAGACAATATGGAGTACAACTTAATTGAATGTTTGATAATTTCAAATGTAATTTTTTGGATATAAGTAGTGACGAGTTTTAAATTAAAGCAAGAAAAAAAATGGCCGACATGAGACAATCATCAAGGGAGTCTCGATAATCATTAAAAAATTGAAAAAATGTCACTGTGACATTTACTAGGTGGGTTTCTACTAGTGTTTTGTTTAATTTTCGATTTTTGAGCGATTATCGAGACTCCTCAGATAACCGTCTGATATTTGCAATTTTTTTTATATCTTTTTTATAACTTATGACTCTGCACAACTTGTATTTCAAATAACAAACACTTTAAAATGAGTTAAAACAAAAAAAAAAAACTCATTCAGGTATGTAGAAGAGTATCTTATGTTGCTTTTGGTAACATTTATTTGTTATTTGTTTGTTTGCTTTTTTATCACTTTTTCGTTTTGTTGTTTATACTGCAAAATTTCCGATTTTTCTTATAATTCCTTTTTTGAATTTTTGATGGATTAATAAGTATTATATAATTTATTCAATTTATATTTTCATCATTAATTTTTCTTGTTATATATAAACATATATTCGTGTGTGTGTGTGTGTGTGTGTGTGTGTGTGTGTGTGTGTTTGTTTTTTTTATAGACACTTGTCGCTCCATATAATTATTTCGATTACGTGGATACCGGGAAGGTGTGGGGAACATGTAACAGACTGTCCTCAATATATTTATATACTAATTTAGGTTTTATGCATTGGAGAGTGAATCATTACCTCAAAATCTATAGAAGAATAAAACATACAAATTCCTATGAATACAATATATAATTACAGACTCTAAAATTATTTATTTTTTTTTTGTATACATTGTTTTCTTTATGTATTTTTTGTTTTTAATAATAACATGATCAATATTTTCTTTCTGTGTGTGTATTTTTTTTTTCTTTCAGCTGTATTCCCCTTTGCAAACAACATTATCAGCAGTTTAACACCAGTTTTACATGCCGGCATGTGTTGGACGATTGATTTCCAAACTAACCTATCTCTGGCCGGGTCTTTATTTATACCTCTAACTCTCAACTATATATATGTGTGTGTGTGTGTTTTTTTTTTTTTTGTTTTTTATTTTTTTCAGCTGTATTCCCCTTTGCAAACAACATTATCAGCAGTTTAACGCCAGTTTTACATGCCGGCATGTTTTGGACGATTGATTTCCAAACTAACCTATCTCTGGCCGGGTCTTTATTTATACCTCTAACTCTCAGCTATATATATATGTGTGTGTGTGTGTGTGTGTCGGCACTAACCCTACTCGGGTTTAACCGGCTTCCTCCAAAGGAGGAACTTTCATGGGAGTATGAAATTCACAAGCGGTCCCCACTCGCATGTATATATATATATATTTTTTTTTTTTTTTACACAGTGATCACCACTTATCAAGGCCATGAAGCCACTCAGGGATAAGGGTTATTGCAAATACATTACGTTAGTGTGGAGATTTGATGAAGTGTTTACTTAAGGGGGCGGTTCATTAGGAATTTGTTAACATTGGACTTGAAGACATCCAAGTTGTAGTCCGGAGGGAAGCAGGCAGACGGAACAGAGTTCCACAGGCGTGCAGTTCTAAGAAAGAAGCTTTGTTCATGGAATCCACGTTTTGATTAAGGCACAGATATAGAGTGGGGGAAATTTTTCACAGTGGATTCAGCTAGACGGGTGTTTTTCGTGAAAGATTGGCGAGGGGGGGACCAGAGATTGGAGTTCAGATGAACACCTGCCATGGAAATAACGATAAAACAAGGATAGGCTCGCAACGTCTCTTCTGTGGGAGAGAGGTTGCAGGGTAGAGAAAATGCTGAGTTGAAAAAGTCTCTTTGGGCAAATTTTTATCATGCCAATAGTGTTGAAATCCATCTGGATCATCTAGATTAAAC
This sequence comes from Euprymna scolopes, assembly GCF_053919585.1. NCBI lineage: Eukaryota > Metazoa > Mollusca > Cephalopoda > Sepiida > Sepiolidae > Euprymna > Euprymna scolopes. Next base: position 70,136,333 of record NC_136521.1, on the reverse strand, counting down.
TTTTCTCATCGGATAAAATTACATTTTCCCACTTCTCTTCATCCCAAGTCTGGTATTTGGCGGCATATTTAAGTCAGTTAGTTTTGTGCTGTTCAAGAAGACGTGGTTTCTGCAGTCGCTTTAAATGATTGAAACCCTTCATTTTCAGATGCCTTCTGATGGTTTTAGGACTACATTCTGCTGCTGTTTGGCTTTTGAATCAACTTGAGCTCATACTGGAATCTTTTTTTAAAACTTCTGATACGGCGATCCAGTGATGGAGTTATTTTTTTTCTTTTTTTTTGTCGACCTGGACTCTTTTTGAGCCCATATTGATCTGGATTTCTTAAAGAATTTGTGATGACCGTTTTGCTACGATTCACTTTGTTTGCAATGGATCTATGGGAGAGTCCACCCCTATTAAGCTCAAAGATCCTTCCTCTCTCAAACTCTGATAATGGTTTCTCTTTTGCCATTTATAATTTAGTAAGATGTTTTTTATCCACTAACGTTGCTTTTCGTATTCATTTTTTCAAAACTAGCCGATTTTATAAAAGTGGTCTTATTTTGACCAGGTGAAAATGTTTGTTTTTAAAAAAATAATTATTAGATCAGGGTTAAGGTTTCGAATGGAGCCGATTTCATTTTTTTCCATCATATTTTCCCTTTTGGCAATGGTTTCAACCATTTGTTTGATTAAAAATTCGATAATATGCGTAAACGCTTACTTAAATGGTCATGATTTTGACCAGGGCTGTATATACACCCATCCCCTACACTACCCTTTGAAATTCCTACTCCTTCCTTAATTTTAACCTTACAAGAATAATGATTTGATGTTTTTTTTTTAATTTTATACCTGCAGGGAGAGGAAGGGTGCACTTGATGCTTAAATATATTTTAATTCATGTAGATTCCATATTTATTATTACAGAGTCAATTGTCTATTGAATATTATATTGTACCTAATAATTAGTACTGATTTTAAAATCTCCAAGTTCATCCTCAAGCACTCGACGCGTTCTCGCTTCTGGAATGGTGTGAGCAACCTGGGAATCCATCTGGCAGACACCTTATGCATATGCAAATGGTCATGAATGATAGTTTCCACAGACCCTGTACTAATCTTGACATCTTGGGCTATTTGGCGAATAGTAATGTGCCGACCTTCCAAAATGGCAGCCTCAACTTGACGGACAAATGCCTCATCAATGGCAGAAGGGGAGGGGGCGACCAGGTCTGGGAGCTGTTTCCACAGACTTCCGGACATGTTTGAATTCATGATGCGAGCGTTTTACAAGGTCATATGATGGGGCATTATCACCATAAGTTTCTTTCATTTCATCAAAAGTCTCCTGTGCTGTGCCTCCTTTCAAATACAAAAACCGGATCACTGCTCGACATTAAACAGGCTCCATTTCACACCTGACTCAGTTCAAACATCTGTAAAACAGAAACCACAATTAGTTCAGAGCTTTAATTTGCCACATAACCCGTAGAGATATAAATCATTGCACGTGCAAAATTTCAGCTAGATCAGACAACTGAAAGTGGGTCAGGGGCATTACTTATTGCACGCCCCTCGTACTTCATTGTTCATATTAAATATTAATTTAGATATATTTTGCCATCCAATATGCTATCAGTATCTAAATTCATTAGGACTATATTTATTTTGTTTATTTTCATTAACTAATTATATTTATAGAAAATATTTATCTTCATATATATATATATATATATATATATATATATATATATATATATATATATATATATATATTACTTTGAGGTATAGAAATATTCCTCTGGGGAGATGTGCTCACATTGAAAACTCATGGATTAAGGATATTAATTTAAACATTGTACTCTTTCTCTTTGATTCAAGCAATAAATTAAAAATTTTATTTGCAAATTGACCCTTTTTAATGAAATTTGAATATATACACTAGTGTGTATATATATATATATATATATATATATATATATATATATATATATATATAGTAATTTATAAAATATATATGGCGACTAAGCTACACTGAATATTCTGCGTTTCATCCACTGTAGGATTCGTCAGGCTTATGCGCGAATTTTGTGGTTGCTTCTTGTTTTTATATATGTTGAGGATTTCTAGTTAGCCAATCAGCTTTCTAGTATCCACCGCGCCCCCTCCTATCAGCCAATGGGCATGCATTTTATCGAACAAAGGATCTGTTTTAGAACTAGGTTAGTGGTTTAAGGTAGATCTTTTCCCTCCTTTTTTTTTTTTATATATATATATGAATATACCTATGTGTACACACACACATGCACACACATATACATATATATACACTGATATATCCTCAGAAGAAATCAACATCATTAAAAAATGTAGAAAATCAGTTCTAATAAATAACAGTAACCAATGGATAAAAACTAAAATGAAAAATTCGTTCGATTTGGCGATGGGTGCCAGAGACTCTGCAGAGGCATCAGATCTTGTGGGATTATTCATTCTATATACCCTCACAAACATATTCGATACTACGGATATCGGCCTATATAGAGATGACGGACTAGCTATAATAAAAAACTCCAACAAAGTCAAGGGAGAAAACTTTAAGAAAATCATACACAAAGAAATGAAAAAATTAGGCCTAAAAGCGGACGTATCAGCTAACATAAAAATAACAAACTTCCTGGACGTCACGTTAAACTTAGATAAAAACACATATGAACCATACTTAAAAGATAACGCTACTCCAATTTACGTAAACCCTAAGTCCAACCACCCACCATCAATTATAAAACACATTCATAACTCGATCGTAAGTAGACTCAGTAATAACTCAAGCGATGAAAATGCATTTAACAGGTCAACCAATATCTACGAAACAGCCCTAAAAAATAGCGGATACAAAAATATCGATATCAAATATAAGCAACAAAACACCAACAACTATAATAAAAGTAAAAATAGAAGAAAAAGAACTATAATTTGGTATACGGCCCCATACAATCAAATGTTAAAAACAAAACTTGGCAAGAAATTTCTAGATCTTATTCAAAAACACTTTCCCGCAACCAACCCCTTACACAAAATCTTCAATAAAAATACCTTGAAGTTATCTTACAGTTGTTGCGAAAATTTAGAGATGATAATTAAAGCACATAACAAAATACTAAATGAAAACAATGTAAACAACAACAAAATAAACAATAAAAAAAGTAGACACCATGACAGAAATAAAACCAACACTAGCAGAAATAATAATAATAATAATAATAATAACAAACCAACCCCGGACAAGAACAACCATACCATAAATAATAATAATAATAATGAACAACATAAATGCAATTGTAGACACCGCACAATTTGCCCAGTCCAAAATAAATGCCTAACAAAAAGTGTAGTTTATCAAGCAACAATATTTGCGAAAGAAAACCCGAATAACAAGAAATATTACATAGGCATGACTTCCTTAGATTTTAAAACCCGATACTATGACCACAAAAGTACCTTCAAAAATAAAAAACACCGTATAAAAACAACACTAGCGAATAAATACTGGGAACTCAAAGAAAGCGGACATTCGCCGGTAGTCGAATGGAAAATAATGAGACAAGCTACCACGTGCAGACACTTAGACGACCCATGTAAATTATGCCTCCATGAAAAATTTGCTATCCTGTACTTTAAAGAACCTCAAAATCTATTAAACTGTAGACGAGAAATAGCAAACAACTGTGTTCACAAAATAAAACTCACCCTAGGATAGCGATACAAAATAGCTTTAAAACTAACAATAACAATAGAAAACAAATAAATAAATAAATTAAATAAACATGAATATACATAAACGATCACACACATATATATATATATATATATGTATATGTGTATATGTGTGTGCATGTGTGTGTGTACACATAGGTATATTCATATATATATATAAAAAAAAAGGAGGGAAAAGATCTACCTTAAACCACTAACCTAGTTCTAAAACAGATCCTTTGTTCGATAAAATGCATGCCCATTGGCTGATAGGAGGGGCGCAGTGGATACTAGAAAGCTGATTGGCTAACTAGAAATCCTCAACATATATAAAAACAAGAAGCAACCACAAAATTCGCGCATAAGCCTGACGAATCCTACAGTGGATGAAACGCAGAATATTCAGTGTAGCTTAGTCGCCATATATATTTTATAAATTACTAACTAGCTCTACCTACGTATTGAGCACTTTTGAAGTAAATACTTAAAGTTTACGCATAAATCTATACTTTCGTATATTAAATTTATGTGAGTAAATGAAGTAGTTATATATATATATATATATATATATATATATATACACTAGTTTATAAGGATATGGATTTAATAAAATATGTTGAGAAACACTTTAGTGGGAGTTATAAACATATTTATTATTCTACAAGGAAGCACAAATAGGTGAAAGTCCTTAACCTGCGGAGTTTCCAAGAAATACTTTCCTTCTCGTCAGAGGAGAGGAGTTAGCAAAATACGTAAATAAATTGTGTTTGTAAAGTATTTAATGAAACTAGTTATGAACTGGAGCATACTAGCATGAAAATGAAGTAGACAACAATGAAACAGAATAAAAAGGAAAACTGGTTTCACGTGAAAGGGCCCATGGTTGGTGAGTATAAAATCTAGTAAATCCAGGGAGTTTGTAAAAGATCAAAGTTTGGGTTCTTTATATACTAGCATTTCAGCCCGGCGTTGCCCGGGTGTTTGGAGGTGTATGCTGAGCAAAAAAAAAAAAAAGAGTAAATTTTTTTTTTATTTGACCCCTATTATGACCCCTTAAAATTTATAGTTTCGGGCTCAAATCACTTTATTAAGTTAGATCCAGGTTCAAGGAACCTATATCTAAGATTTCAAGTGTCTAGACCCAAAATTGTCGGAGGAGTTTGGTAGAGTTCTTAAAGGTCAAATCGTTGAAATTTGACCCCTTAACAGCCAAATTTCTGGCTGACACCCGTCACATCGATTTTCCCAAATCTCAGTACCGGGTATTTCAAATTTCGAGTCTATAGACTAAAAATTGACAGAGTTATTGCGTAGGGAAATGTACACAGACAGACAGACAGACACGTTCACTTTTATAGATATATGGATAATATATATATATATGATGTATATATATTCAGGTTTGAGGTGTTCAAAAGTTGGGACTAATGAAGACAACGAGGTTATTAGATAGTGCTCAATAAAAAGAGCAAAATATGTTTTTTATTATTTGACGGTAAATAGTTACATATGGTCGCTACAACTAGCCATGTGTTTCAGTCAAAGTGATTTCCTCAGGCGACCTACAACCTCTCGACGCCAAAAAGAGTTTTTTTTTCTTTTTGCCATCGAGAGCTTCTGGGTCATCTGAGGAAGTCACTTTAACTGAAACAGATGGCTATTTGTAGCGACCATATGTAACTGTTTACCCTCAAATAATAAAAAAAATATATAGTCATCCACATATAGTATTGTTTCGTTGTATCACAACTCATCAGTTCGGCTACACTAGCACCTTTCCCTAGGCGGGGATTGAACCTACAACTATCTCATTGATAGTCGGCATGTGTGTACTTACTCATATTTCCAAAATTTGTTACAACCTTGTGACTCTCTTGTAAAAAAAAACAAAAAAAAACGCTGACGTATCAAGATACAAAATATTAATGAATTTGGGGCATTAAGTGGTTTACTATGATGGAAACGCTAGAAACTAGGTGATAGGGTAATCGAAAAAGCAAATAGAAAGACAGACAGATCTCTTCACCTTGCAGGTGTGGCAGTAATTTATTTTCTCCCACCCGACTCGATAACAATAGCAATTAAATAAAAAAGGGGGGGGGGAGTGAAAACATACAAAAAAAAACAAAAAAACCCTTCAGGCATGACCAACTTTTTGTCACGAAGTCAGTTGCAAGAGAAAAGAAGTGATCCGCACTATTAAAATTAGCTCAAGGATATTCTTTATCATTATTATTATTATCATTATTATGATTATTATTATTATTATTATCATTATTATTATTATTATTATTATTATTATTATCATCATCATAAAGATATTTTTATTATTGGCTCACAAGGAGCTTTCACACAGGTCACAAAGGATCTCTCCTTGAAAACAGCCTATGATGTTCCCTGGAAGCTGAGTGACAACAAGTCTCACCAGTTTTCCAATACTCTCCACCTCTTCTGATAACATTTGTAAAATAATTTGCATCATCGCAACAGCCACTTACCATTGATTTCTCGCCAGCAGCGGCCATTGATCTCCACTGGAATTTGAGTGGCAATAAGCCTTCCCAAGGTCCCAGTTCTCTTTGCACTTGTCCAGCCGATGTCTGGTCAGTGCTCTCTCCTCGATCTTTCTATCCTCCTTGACCCTTCTCGGCTATTTGGCATCATTCTTTGTTTGAGGGGAGGGAGTGATGATTGGGTAATGGGTGTGGGAGGGGGGGGTAGAGAACTTATAGATATGCATCTTCAATGTTCTTGGTTCCATGTAACGGTTCTTCATGTTTTGTCTCTGCAGCAGCTCATCTGGCCCGCGTATGTGGCTCATGTGTATTAATCTCTGCATTCAAGGATTTTCCTTAATATTTCAGCTGCTTTCATTATTGTTATTCATTGTATCTTTCCAGACATTTCACTGATTCCAATTTCTCCCATTCTTTTTTCAAAGTTTTTAGGAATTGTTCCTAAGTGCTCCTACTATTATGGATATTATCTTGATTTTTTTTTTTTATCACGCATATCCCTTTCAGCTCTCTGGCTAGCTCTGTGTATTTGCTCCATTTCTCCTTTCTTTGATATTTATCCTGTGGTCAGTTGGAACAACAAAGTTTATGGCTTAGCAGGATTTTTCTTTTTTATTAATCATTATGACATCCAGTCTTTTTGCTTGGATGGGTTTGTATGTCCATGTCCCATAGGATTTTGTGATTCACGTTTTCAATTACTATGCTGACTTATGCTTATATTATTTGTATGCACGTTCGAGATGCAGTTGTTTGCACAATTCCAGGTGTACTGCCCTTCCCACTTGGTCGTGCCTTTTGGGTTAGTTTGCTAAATTTGCTTACTATATGGTTCATTGTTTCGTCTCTTTGTCCATAGATTCTGCATTTGCTGTTTTCTTGCATTTTGTCCATCTTTGCTTTGATGGTTGGTTATTATCAAGTTATCTTATGCTGCAAGATTCAGTTTCTCGGTCCTTTTCGCATCCATGTTCGGGTGTTTTCGTTATTCTCATCTTCTGTCATCCTTACGAATCTTCCGTATAGTTGTTTCCCTTCCCATTTTTCTTTTCTTGTCTTATTCTTTGTCTCTCTGTTTTCTGTTTTTTTGATTTTTTTCAGTGTCTCTCGCTGCCATAATTATCCTTTTAGTGTTTTGCATTATGTATTTTTCTAGTTCTTTTTTGGTGTCATTTACACATTTTTTTATACAAACCAGTCTTTTCCTGCTGTTTTTCCTTTTCATGTAGAGTCAGTCAACATCGTCCTTCGGTGCATGATCATGAGTTTCCTAGTCTTCTGATCGAGCTGTCTCAGTTTTTCTTTAGTCCACCCTATGAATGGTCCAGAGTATCTTACTAGTGATACTGCCCATGTATTTATACCTTTTATTAGGTTTCTACTATATAATTTAGTTTCCAGAAGTTTTGTTCTTCTGAGGTATTCCTTACAGTTCTCTCTTTCATTTCTGTTGCTTTGATGGTGTTTGCTTCCAGAACCCCCAGGCATTTATAGGAGTCTTGTTCCCTTAGTGCCCTCATCTCCATTTGGTTGAGTAGTTCCAGGCCTTCTGTCATCTCTGGTTTTCCCTTTCTTATAACTAGTAGTGTGCACTTTTCCATACCAAATTGCATTTGGATATCCTGGCTGAAGATTCTGGTAATGTTTATTAGTGTCTCTAGTTTATTTTCAGTCTTGCAAAAAGTTTCAGAGCGTCCATGTACATTAGGTGGTTAATTTTTTCCTCCATGTAAGAAAACTTGTATCCGGCTTGGCACTTTCTCAGTATATTGTTCAGGGACATCATGGCTATGATGAACAGTAATAGTGATAGTGAATCTCCTTGGAAGATGCCTCTTTGTATGTTGATTTCTGCTATGTGTTGTCCATCAGCTGTCAGTTCCAATCTCCATGTTTTCATTGCATTTTCTATCACGTTGATGATCCTGCTTGGTATTTTATACATTTTTAAGCATTCTATTATTCTTATCTTCGTCAGTATTTGGACTTGTTTTGGCTTTGTAGAGAAAATCACAACTTACTTGGCTAGCATGTGTGCGTACTTCAAAGGGTCAGTCGTGAAAAAAAAAGGGGAAAGAAAGACTTAAATGGTGACACCCAATTAGTTTTATGGTTGATGGTCACGTGAGCGACGGAAACTGTCTCCGTTTATATGCAAATGAGACAGGGGAATAAAAATGGACGTGAAGCAAACCTACTAGATTGTAAACTCTTTTTTGAACCTTGTCTAAGAGTGACAGACTAGTGGTAGATGCACCAGCCCAAATGTAGCAACAATACTCCATGCCTGGACAGAAATGATGGCTTTGTAGAGGCACAGGATACTGTCATGTGTGAGTAATTTCTAGCACAATAGAGGGAGCCCACCTTCTTTGCAGCAACTTTTGCAATGTCTTCAATGTATTTGTTCCAATTCATGTTTCCTGTGAATGTTAAACTGGGAAGTTTGAATGAAGAGTTTTCAGGTAGCGTATTATTAGTCATGGCAATCGGTGGTTGAGAAGGTTTCTTATAATTGCTGAAAGGAAAGCAGCTTACTCTTAGCAGTATTAAATGTTCCAACTATTTACATCCCCCTTCCACAACAGACTGGAAGTCATTCTTTAAGATTTCAACCATTGTCTTAGATATGTGTTCATTCGTTTTCTGCTCATGTTTGTTAAGTTTATAATAATATTTTAGGGTACCATTAAAAGACAGTTTAACTTAACAATAACTTGGATCAACATTTTCCGGTAGGCACGTATCAGGCGATTGGCAATAAACTGATCCTTTATCCTGAATAAGAAGATAATGCTTGGGAGAATGCACTTCTGTGACCAAACAGAACAAAACTCTAATGTTTCTTTAGGCCAAAGACATAGAATTTGAATGACATAATCTTTTCTATGGTTTGCAACTGACAAAAAATAACGGCCTACCACTTGTGTGTAAAACATTGCATACTACAGGTGAATTGTTTGACCAAGTTTTCCACTCCTTATTTTGCTATCAATTGATTTCTGTCAGCTGAATAAACAACAACCACAACAAACAATAGAAATAGAAAAATGAATACATTAAACGAAACCTTTATCTTAAACCCACCCCACTCCACCCTACAGAGAAAAAGCCAACCTGTTCATAGGAAGATGAAACAAACTGGAGGTCAAAGGTTATCATTCCACATAATGTCAAATAAAAGTTCATCCTCTGCTAAGTTGGGTAAAACTGGAAAGAGCTAAAAGAAAAACTAGCTCTAATCTATGGTTCCCCCCTTTTTCACAAAAAAAAGACACTCGACTAACTACAATCATAATAAACGATTCCCTCCCCCCTCTCTAACTGTGCCTAAATCTAAACACAGATTCCCAAAACTACCCGCTAGTGGAACACTGTTATGCTGGCCTGCTTCCCGGTTGAATACAACATGGTAGCCTTCAAATCTAATGTAAACAAGTTCTTGTTGAACCGTCCCCATAAACAATCAAATTCTACCCAATTTACACCATTAACTATTATTACACTACTACCTTGCATTCATTAATCCTTATTCTCAAGTAACCTTTGGGCCTTGATAAGTGGTGAATCCCAAGTATATATATATATATATATGTATTTGTGTGCAAATAATGTTTCTTCAATTATATTTCACCTTTTATTTATACCAATTACAGAGCATATAACAAAAAAACAACAACAAAAGTCTATATTCCCAATTTGAAGAAGTTGACCATCTTACCATTTATTCCTTAAAGTATGTTGACATGCACAATTCTTGACAGCACTACGAAACAGGTACTGTCAAGAATTGTGCATGTCAGCATACTTAAAGGAATAAATGGTAAGATGGTTAACATCTTGATATTTGGAATATAGACTTTTGTCATTTATTTGTTATATATATATATATATTATATATATATTATATATATATATATATATATATATATATATATATATATATATATATATATATATATATATATATATATATACTGGTGAATTACATTCCAATAATAAAAAAACAGAATCAGTTTATAATTTTTATTATTGTTTTATTTTTTTAACCCATTTTACTTATAAGCAAATGTCTATACCTTTTCCATAAAGGCCTTACACGTGTTTCGTTGTAGTGATGGAAAATATGGCCTATTGCCCTATCATACAACTCATCAGAGACAAACATGTCATTTTCTGAATTAAATGTTTGGAATGCAGTTTTTTTTTTTTTTGTTTTTTTTTTTTCATAACCTTTTAGGTTGTAGTATTGGTAACCTTAAGTGGGAGGAGTTTAAAATCTCTTCTTAAAAAAAATTTTTTAAGTGATCTTAAATTTTTGATCAGAAGTGTATATATAGATTTATCTTTAAAAACAAAAACACAAAATGAAAATGATTTTATTTCTTTAATAATAATAGTAAAAACATTTTTTTAAATAATAAAGAAATGTAGTTTGCTTGAAGCATTGTGTGAGTTATATATTTAGAGAAACGTTAGGAAAGAAAGTTGTTGGTCTTGAGTAGGTATTACCATAATGAAGGCGGAATTTTCGACCCTAACAGCAAATAATAAAAGTAAAAACTTGTAAGATAAAATTGATTCATTATAATTTTTGCAATATTCTCAAGAAGAAAGACTTTTTAAATATTTCATTTTTTTTTTTTTTTTTTTTTTTTTTACTCTCCGTGTTTAAAATTGGTGAATTTTCAAACAATTCCCCCAAAAAGCTAAAAACGGGGAAAATGGAACCCAATGTTAATTTCTACAAATTTTGACATGAAAAATGAAAACAATGCGATTTTTAAAATTCTCTCAAAAATCAAATAATTGGTCAATTTCGTTAATTTTTTTACAGACTTTATTTAAAAAAAAAAAAAAAAAAAGTTGAATTATATATGAACTGAAATAAAATAATATATAAAAAAAATTCTCATATTTTATCACTTCCCCAACGCGATCTTATTGGAATTTTTTTGGGGGGGTGGGGCACATTTTAGTTTTTGTACATAATAAGATATACTGGAATGATGTAACAAAGTATATTTGATTTTCGATCACAAATGTTACCGATTTGTATGATTTTTCTCAATCTTTTGGAAAAAAGAAATCAGAAAATATATTAAAATTATTTTTAAGTTTTACAAAATATTTTTTAATTATATATTTTTTACATTTGACAGTTTTAACATGTATAATTTCAAAAGATTTCTGAAATTATTCCTAATTGTTTTAATAATTGAATATTTCAAGGTTTATGAAAAAAAATGTGGCAGATTTGCTCCTAAAACTTATGAATAAACATACAATCTTACTGTTAATAATTTCGAATTGTTTTTTAATCAATACCGTTTTTTGGTCAACGAACAACAAAATATATATATATATATATATATATATATATATATTTAAAATCGAATATGAATAATTTTGTGTATGGTAGGCCAATATGGTCAAAATCAGTGCGTTTTCTTTAAAGCTCATTTCAATGTCGTTGTCTCTTAATTCTAAAATGTGCAATTTTCACACCTCCCTGTAAGTTGTTTTGAATTCAGTGAAGATGCCAGTATGTTTGCTTTGCAAAATGATGTGAAATGAAGCCTCACCTCAAAGTATTCCAAAAAATAAAAAACAGATAATATATAAAACCATTCGGACAATGGAAGACCAAATAAGAACACAAAATTGGATTTATATTTCGAATCATCGGAGGTGTTCAGGTTTAAATCAACGGAGTTCTTTGGGATCACGTCATGTTGAATCTTCAGAGGTGATCGGGTTCGAATCGTTGGAGGCATCCAGGTTCGAATTGACATAGTTGTTCAGGATCATATCGTGCCAAATCAACGGAAGTGTTCGGGTTCAAATTGATCAAGTTGTTCAGGATCGTGTCAGGTCGCATGGACGAAATTGTTCGGGACCGTACTGCCACATGTGATAACAATTTTTTTCATCTCTTCCCTCATGATGCAACAAGCTATTTCGGCTATTATAGCCTTCGACCCAAAGCTTATACCAGTATTTGATGGCAGTAAATCAAGACAATCAATAGTGAAGTGGCTGGAGAAAGCTGAACTGATATGTCAGCTGTGTGGGGTGAAGCGCATCAAGTGCGTCAATCCGATGCGTTTTTGTATCTACCTGTGTTTTAAAGTAGTTTTAAATGCTTTTTTTATGTCAAATATTCGTTTTTTTACAAGCGGTTTTGCAAACAAGATGGCGGCCTACAGTCTTCTTCATGGGAAACAAACCTGCTGCCATATTATTTGCTCATAAAAACAAATATTTGAGATTTAAAAAATAGCATTTCAAACTACTTTAAAATGCAAAAAAAAATAAATAAATAAGCCAGGTGGGTACAAAAGTAACTTTTATTGGCTATGGCAATATTTATTGTATATTTGAATTTTTTACCCTTTTTTTTTTTTTCTTCGTTTGTTGGATTCTCTGCTAAATCCCCATAAGTAAATTTACTCCAACCACCTCCAAAGCGAAAAAGAAAATCCCATAGATTTGTTTTGAACTGATTCTCCTAATTTCTAGACACCTTTTAAAATTCGCAATACTGAAAAAAAAAAAAACAAAGGTGGAGGGGGGGGGCAAAGAGATGCATACAATCATCATTATATCGCATGAATCCGAAGATTCTTTTGTTGGCTTTGATTTCCCCGATATTATTCTTGTCGTAATTCTTTTCAAAAACATATTGGGTACTTACGGGAGGGATTATGTGAAAGTTGGCACACCCTAAGTGAAAGTGTGTTTTTTTGTTTTTGTTTTTTTTTTTATGGAAGAAACTGGATTCGAACTTGGGACACCCAAGTCGTCTGTCCGTGTGTCGTTAACCACCAAACCACCGTCACTTCCTGCAGGTACGATATAAGTACTTCAGATGTTCTATCATTCGCATTTTATTTATTAACTACCGCCTCCCCTCCTCTCCTCCCCCTCACGAACAACAGATCCCATACATTTATTTTCAACTAATTCTCTTGTTAAATGACTTCTAAAGAATGGGACGGCGTAGGTGGACTTTCAAACGAGTTTTCAAATGCCGCATCTAATGCTAACCCTATAAAGAATTATATATGTATTCAAAACGCTGAGATATTTATTGTAATTGGCGGCGTAGGTATTTGGTCAGGTCAGAGGCAAGTCAGTTCATCCACAGTTTATTGTATATTCATAAAAAAAATGAGTCAACGATACAAAGGAATTGAACGAAATAATGTAAAAAAAAAAAAAAAAAAAAACTGTGCTTGTGTAGAACAGTGGTGTTTAAAACAAACGCATTTTAGGTGAAAACATTACGTACTTATGCATCATGTCGAAATTAGCATAAATTCCAAAAATTACGAAAAATGAGTCAGTAGCTGTGCTAGATGTATTCTTAATAAAAAATTAAAAAAATCAGCCACAATTGCATGCTGACATTTTGTGTTGAAAAATGACGGTTCATATTTATTTAGTGAAAAAATGATCGATTGCAGTTACCTCCCTTGCATCTTGAGAACTCTTCAATATAAAACACGATAAAATTGTATAGATTTTTTTTTTCTTGAAATTATTTTACTGGATCGTCTTTTGCACTCCACACCTGGGCGAATGGTGTCTTTGTAGAGATACAAGATACTCTCAGATGTGATAACATGGTAGAGGGAGCCCACCTTCTTTGTAGCAGACTTTGCAATGTCCTCAATATATTTGTTCAAATTCGTGTTGCCTGTGAATGTTAAGCTGAGGAGTTTGAAGGATCCGTTCTCGGGTAGGATGTTGTTTGTTGTGGCATTTGGTGGTCGAGAAGGTTTTTTGTAGTTAAAGGAAAGAAGCTTAGTCTTAGTAGCATTGAATATTACCAATCATTTATGACTCCATTTCTCTACAAACTGAAGGTCATTTTCTATTATTGCTTACAAAATATTTGGTTGGTGCTTGTTAGCAGGGCTGTAGCCTTTGATGTCTAACATGAAGGGCAGTTAATAAAAATTAAATATGGTAGAATTGGACAGATACGAAATATAATTAAATCCTTCTTAGACAATAGGACCATCCAGGTTGTCATTGATAGACGTTCATTCAAATAGCATAACATTAACAGGGGTCCATCTTTGGACCGCTATTATTCCAGATATTCATTGACGACCTCCCTGATAATATTGTGTCCGAGATGGGTGTATTTGCTGGTGATACAACTCTCTATAACATGCACGAGAGAAGAACGGATGTACACAAATCTAAAACAATGGCTTCCTTAGAAAATAACCTTCAAACCATAGTGGAATGAGGTTGTAAACAGATGGTAACATTTAATGCTATTAAGACTAAGCTGCTCTCATTTAACAATTATAAGACTCCTCTCCAACCACCGATATCCATGGCAAATAACACCCTACCTGAGAATTCTACCTTTAAACTTCTCGTCTTAACATTCACAGAAAATCCGAACTGGAATAAATACATTGAGGACATTGTGAAGGCTGCTGTAAGAAAGGTGGGCTCCCGCTATCATACTAGAAAACTACTAACACCTAAAAGTATCCATACCTCTACAAGACCACTATCCGCCCATATATGGAGTATTGTTACCACATTTGGGCTGCATCTACCACTAGCCTCTTGCTCTAGGAAGGGTCCAGAAAAGAGTCTCGAATCTAATAAGTCCCGCTTTGTCAACTAAGCTCCAACCCCTGTCCCATCGTCACAATGTTGCATTCCTGTGCCTGTTTTACAAGTATTTTAATGGAATGTACTCTGATGAACTCGTTGCACTTGTGCCCGCTCGACGTACATATCCCCAACAAACCTGCTTAGCAACAAAATCACACCCCTTCACTGTTGAGGTCCTTAAATGCGAGAAAGCTTTCTACTCTAATAGTTTCTTCACTCGAACACCTAAACTTTGGAGTTCCCTTCCTGCTACCTGCTTCCCTGACTGTAGTAATATGCATAAGTTTAAATGTAATGTAAACCAACATCTAGTTAATCTTTCTTAGGCATAGTCGCAAGTAGTAGCTACTTACGTCCAAATGGCGATACGTCTTGTTTGGAGTGAATGTGAGTTAAAAAAAAAAAAAAAAAATGGATCATATTATTATGATTTACTGGAAGACAACCATACAAAATACAAAATGAAAACAACTGGCACTTGTACAGGATTTAAACTTTTTTCTTTTTATCCCTAACCCTAACCCTAATTGCCGCATCGCTGCAATATTGTATCCCTGTGCCTGTTTTACAAGTACTCTGATGAAATGAGCTCTAATAAATTCATAGCACTTGTGACCTTCGACTAACCCGACAAGCAGCAAAATCTCACCCCTTCAGTGTTGAAGTCTTTCAATGCCAGAAAACCTACTACTCTAATAATTTCTTCCTTTGGTCTGCTAGAGTTTGTAATTTCCTCCCTGTTTCCATCTTCTTTGACTGTACTAACCTACTGAAATTTTAATGTAATGTGAATAGACACCTCACTGCTCAACTCCCCACAGTCTCCTATTAGACATGATCCCAAATAGTAACCATTTATCTTCCAAGTGGTAATATGCTATTTTGGGATGAATAAGAGTAAAAAAATGTTTTTTAAATCAGATGTAAGTCTATCTTTAAGACTTTCCCATCCGCTCTTTCATTCTTTATCATTTCTCTCCATGCAACACATATCCTCAACCCTCACTGGCAATGTTGCACTCCCATACATCATCACTAGGGCCATGACACAAGAATATTCTTATCATTGTTTTGACTCTCAAGTCCCGACACAGTTAGACACAGATAATCAATCGAGAACCACATCATTATCTAAAGACATATAAGATATTAACTGATATATACTCGAGAATCAAAATAATGAAAAGAATATTCTCTTGTCATATTCCTAATCATCACACTGCTTGCACATGCTTATATATTTTAAATATGCGACTGGGAACCGCTTGTTAATTTCATACTCTCATGGAACTGCATATCTGGGCAGGAGCTGCTAAACAAGCCTATCCTGCCTTGACAGAGTACAAAATAGACTTTGTGACTTAGTGGGGGATGCTCTTTTCTCTACTCTGCAACCTCTCTCCCACAGAAGAGACGTTGCGAGCCTATCCTTGTTTTATCCTTATTTCCATGGCAGGTGCTCGTCTGAACTCCAATCTCTGGTCCCCCCCTCGCCAATCTTTCACAAAAAACACCCGTCTAGCTGAATCCACTGTGAAAAATTTCCCCCACTCTTTATCTGTGCCTAAATCAAAACGTGGATTCCATGAACAAATCTTCTTTCTTAGAAGTGCACACCTGTGGAACTCTGTTCCGTCTGCCTGCTTCCCACCTGACTACAACCTGGATGTCTTCAAGTCCAACGTGAACAAATTCCTAATGAACCTCCCCCTTAAGTAAACACTTCATCAAATCTCCACACTAACGTACTGTACTTGCAATAACCCTTATCCCTGAGTGGCTTCCGGGCCTTGATAAGTGGTGACCACCATGTAAAAAAAAAAAAAAAAAGCCGGTTAAACCTGCGTAAGGTTAGTGCCATTTCCGTTTTCTCCTTGCACATGCCTGATAGACTCTTCCCTTGACAAAGTCCGACTGTGGAATATACCGGTTTGTGTGATCTGTGTTAGCTAACAGGCTTTCTTGTATGGGTCAGGGTACGTCTACTTTGCGAACGACTTTGGTTTTGAATCCTGAGTTCGAATATGTTCAACTGATGAGGGCGAAATTTGAGCCTTGGACTTCTGATCTGTGGCTTTCATGGTTTGTGTGAGCTGCGACATTGTTTGATTGTGGAAATATATCACATGGTTTCATATTCAAAAATCTAATTTAATTTGTTTACTAGGTTAGCTCGTTGGATGACATCGTCCTAGTCAGTGTAAAATCCTATTTGAGAGATATCAGATTGCGTTCCTAGTGACTGGATGACTACGCTCCTTGTTTGAGATGAATTAGGTATATTTCACAGTTGGACTTTGCTGCAGTTTGTTTGATCTGTGTTAGTTAATAGACTTCCTTGTATATGACACGGTGGTCCAGGTGGCAGGGTACTCACCTCGCATGTAAGTGACTCGTGTTTCGAATCCTGAGTTCAAATGAGGATGAAACTCGAGTCTCGAACATCTGATCTGTAGCTTTCATGGGTTATGTGAGCTGCAATATTGTTTGATTGTGGAATGAATTTTATATATATATATATATATATACTTCAGAATAAAATTATCTAACAATCAACTGGTATCGAAACCTATGATTATAAGCCTTACAAGATATTACTGGCAGTAATATTCTATAAGTACTATCCCACCTAAATAAGAATTGCTCGATATACAAGATAGAGCAAATAAATAAAATTTTAGTCATTCAATGAATTTAAAAATTTATGACGTGAAATGTTTGAATTTCAAGTCAAAATATTTTTATTATTCTATGTAAGACAAAGAATGCATTAAAAATATTATAACTCCTTATCCCATAGGATTTTGATGTCTACCATCTCTTCAGAGGAGAAAATATTAGCAATTAGTTATAATGGTTTACACCTTATTTGCTAAAGTCAGTGAGACATGGAAAATCACAATTAAAAGTTGTTTAAATATTTAAATGTCATAGAGTAAGGGAAGTTAATGAAAAGGATATAAAAATTCACATCCAAATTGCATGGTAAAATCCGAAGTGAATGTCTTTGATAGCAGTGTTGTAAAACGATCCAAACTGTAGTTTGAGTAATCCACATCACAATGTAATTGTCCGATTAAGGCATTTCCTAAAATCTTTTGATTTGAAATTCAAACATTTCACGTCATAAATTTTTAAATTCATTGAATGAATAAAATTTTATATATATATATATATATATATATATGACAAAAAGTCTATATTTCAAATTTCAGGATGTGGTACATTTTACCGTTTAAATCTTTCATCAAGTTACAATGTTCAGTTCTTGGCAGCACCTGTTTCGTAGCGCAGAATCATTCATGTAATTATTAAGTAAATTCTTGCCAGAATGGATTTTCTGGAATAGCTCTGATTGATGATCTAGGGAGCATTATAGGGGTAAAGTTGCCCCCAAATCGTTCATCTGTTCATTTGTTCGCACTTTTCTCAATAATAACCACTCCTTGGATTTTTTGGAAATTTTGCACAAACATTAGTCATGGTGAAAGTAAATTTTTGCCAGAATGGATTTTCCGATATAACTAGTTGCTCCCCTAAGGGCCATTATAGGAGTAAAATTAGTAATTCACTCCTTTACGTGGAGGAGGACCCCGCATGCTTGGCCTGTTTTTTATGGAAATAACTCCAGACAAGGTGTAGAGCCACTTGATATAAAGAGCTAACAAGAATGAAAGGTGATTATCTAAAAGACAGGAGATGCCTATTTGACCTTAGTCTTTAAAAGAGGAGGAAACAGTCAGCAGAAAGAGAGTTCCAGAAGCTTGTGATTATTAGAAAGAAGCTATTGGAATAGGGAGCTTTGAGTTGTATTACAATCAGGTATCTAAACCGTGAAATTGATGAAGATCACTAGACCAACGAGTTAAACGAACTGTAACAAAGGAAGCAGAAAATAGAGCAGACATTTCTGAAAAACACATGTGATGATAGTATTTATAGTAAAGACTGA